>NC_064811.1:51062895-51362895 GCF_023721935.1 Panthera uncia
ACAGAGAGAGACAGAGCATGAACGGGGGAGGGGCAGAGAGAGAGGGAAACACAGAATCGGAAACAGGCTCCAGGCTCCGAGCCATCAGCCCAGAGCCTGACGCGGGGCTCGAACTCACCGACCGCGAGATCGTGACCTGGCTGAAGTCGGACGCTTAACCGACTGCGCCATCCAGGCGCCCCTCTCTGCATATCTTTCAACTAGTATTTATTATTGACATTAAACTTATCCAATTTTGGGCATGAAAATGTATAAGGAATCCTCCTTGCTTTAAATGCTGTTTCCAAAACATTTTTCTCCATTCTCCTTGTGGATTTCATATATTCAGACTTTACTACCTAATTTTATTTCTTCTTGTTGCCATCTATGATGGACTGGTCTTTCCACTTAAAACACTCATGGAGAACACACTATCCACCATTACTTATTTATTATTGTTGGTGATTTAAATATAACTTTGAAATATTCTTTGATTCTTCAAATATTTTCCAACAATTACCATATTATTATTACTATTTCTCCCACATGTCCATTCCTCTCTAGGCTCAATCCTAGGGTCCAATAACACACTAATGAAAAATCTACTACTTTGCACTACTCTCCCTCTCTCTCACTACCTGGCAAACACTAAACCCTGAATTATTCAATTGTTGGTGTCTAAATCGGAGTTTCTGGATGATTCCTGTACAGAGAGAATCTCCCTGTTGCTATCCAATGGAGCAGATCCCAGTATTATTTTCCAGTTACTTTTTTTCATTACCCTGTTTTTGTCTTCCTATCTAAAATTATTTATGCACTCTTTTTTTTTTTTTAATTTTTTTTCAACGTTTTTTATTTATTGTTGGGACAGAGAGAGACAGAGCATGAACGGGGGAGGGGCAGAGAGAGAGGGAGACACAGAATCGGAAACAGGCTCCAGGCTCCGAGCCATCAGCCCAGAGCCTGACGCAGGGCTCGAACTCACAGACCGCGAGATCGTGACCTGGCTGAAGTCGGACGCTTAACCGACTGCGCCACCCAGGCGCCCCATTTATGCACTCTTAAAGATGTTTCTACCTCCATAAGAACAGACAGATGCAATCATTTTTATTACCATTGTATATGCGTTAATTAGAAGACTGCCAGGCACAGAGGAGTTTTATAGGATTTGAATAAACATATGGCCTCTTATTGAAGAAGAATTAGTAGAAGTTATATATGCATACTCAATCAAATGTGAAATTAGTTACTATATAATAAATCATTTTTCCTACATAAAAAGTCAGTATTCCTTTTCTAGTTAACTGCAAAGTAGATAGTCACTGTCTGGACTTAACTCTTGGTGTGAAAATCTACTGGCTATCTTATTTATCCTAGGCAAGTTAACTCTGTGAATTTTATTTTTCTCATCTGTTAAGCAAAAATATTTACAGAAATAGAAATATAACGAAAGTATCTAATAGGGATGTTGTGAGTGTTAAATGAGATGTTTGCGAAGTACCAGAAACTATTAAAAACTACCTTAAAATGTTTTACTAACTTTAATTTTTTTTTGGAGGGAGGGAGAGAGAGAGAGAGAGAGAGAGAGAGAGAGAGAGAAAGAGAATGTTAAGTAGTCTCCATGCCCAGCACAGAGTCTGATGCAGGTCTCAAACTCATGACATTGAGATCATGACCTGAGCCAAAATCAAGAGTCAAACACAACTGAGCCACCCAGGCACCCCCACAATGTGTTAACTTTAATTTTAACATTTTAAATGTTTATTTTTTGAGAGAGAGACAGAGAGAAAGCGTGAGCAGGAGTGGGGAAGAAAGAGGGAGACACATAGTCCGAAGCAGGCTGCAGGTCCCGAGCTGTCAGCACAGAGCCCCACATGTGGCTGGAACCCATGAACCATGAGATCATGACCTGAGCCGAAGTTGGCCCCTCAAAGGACTGAGCCACCCAGGTGCCCTATGTTAACTTTAATTGTAAAAGAAAACAACATAAAACCTTGTAGTCGTTTGTACAGATAAAAAGATTTTCGCTAACAAATGATATTTGCATTCTTGGAATACATTTTCTGCAAAATCATACCCTGAAAATAACAGGTATGAAGAGTAGTTAGGACCAGAGTATTAAAACCTGTACAACTCTGTATTGTGTTTACTAAGAGATACCAGTAATGATCATAATAAAAATACCAGTACAGCTGAAAAGGTGTTTAAAAATAAATAAATAACGGGAAAATGAGACTTTACCTTGTTTTAATAAAGTAAAAGAAAAGTTGATGGAATTGTATGTAAGAAATATTTGAAAGAGCTGAATAATAAGGTGGAAAAAGACAATAGACACTTTCAAGGCAGAGCACATGGGCAAATTGAGTCAGGTAAGAAAAAGATATTGTGATATTGTATCTATTTGTCTGTAATGTAATGTGTTCATGTTGTTTTCTGCATTAAACTGCTATTGGTGGTTGGTTCAAAATGATACTATGCTCAGAAAAAAAAAGGGTATGAACAGTTGTAAATTCCACATCAGGCTAATATCATTCCTGAATTTATATAAACTGATTATTTGTCACAAATAGATACGCCTAGTAAACAATCAAGAAGTAGAAATAATCTCATAGTCAAAGTGTAGTTGTTATTTAACAGGAACAATACTCAGAAAACATTCCCCACCCACCCCTCAAATTATCTATTAAATACATTTTTCTTTGCTGCCACCAAGAAACATACCCACCCACATACATATAGAGTATGAAAAAATTATGAGGGCCTTATGTGCCATGAGGAGCTTGAACTTGATGCTGAAAGTACCAGGGTAGCAGGGATAAGATACTAGAGCAGATCAATGTGTGAGGAAATATATCCAAAACTATAATTGGTATCTAGAATAAAAATTACAGAGACTTGTACTGTGATTATGAGAAGGCAATGTGCAAATTTCAGATATACTAATTGTACAGAATTGCTATTTGTTTTTAGTAACAGTCACTCATTTAATTGAAAAGAAATAGAAAGAAAGCTACATTTTAACACCCAATCCAAGGATTTTAATGAATGTAATATGGCTGTATGCACACATATGTGCATAGTACCACACACCTATATACATACACAAATAGTTGCTCTTATTATTAAAATATTCTGTTTATTTTAGAGTTAGGCAAGTTTACATTAACTTGCCATTTCCCAAACCCAATAGCTTCAAATATAAACAGAACAGTTAGGATGAATATGGTTTCTCATTAACGAATTGTGGCAAATACTGAGAAGTCCAAAAACAATTTCAGCAGAGTCAGATAAACAGTTGAGAAGTTTAAAATCATCTATGTTAAGAAACCCTGGGCGTTTTTACATTGCAAAATAATTCAGTATGAACTACATTCATTTTATATTGTTCCAAGAGTTAGTTCATTTCAGTCTTTACAAATTCTTGGAATATGGAAAAAACAAAAACAAAAACAAACAAACAAACAAAAACGTTGGATGTTTCCAGATTGAATCTATTCCCTCAGTTTTATGTGTCAAAACTCTAATGAAAATGCTGAAGTGTCTGCAAAAAAATACAAGATATTAAGATGCTACACTGGCTGTTTATTATAGAGTCAAAATTCTGGGAAAGAGACAGCTTTCATTTCATTCATTTATTAGTGTTAATTTTAAAACCATGGGAGTTGCTGAAAGAAACCTAACAATGATGTGAAGTCCTCAAAGAGTCTGAGAATGAAAGGTCAGAGAGAAGACAAAGAAATTAGATCTTAGAACCAAGTGGACAGAATTAGAATCAAACCAAAGGAGTCAAACAGGATGGTGTACCCAGTCAAGTGCAGCTGGGAGTTCAGGTTACACATGACCAAAGATGATCCACTGCCCTAGCAAAAGGGAAACTCTAGTGACCTTAGGAAGGTCTTCAGCAAAAGGACAAAGAAGAATATTCTGAAGTGAGGGCTAAGTGATGGAGAAAGGAAGAGTGATGGAATTGGTATAAGCGGTTTGTAAGTTAGCAAATTCTTGTAAAATAATTTTTAGGCGACATTTGAAGATACAGAAAAAAAAAGACTTAAAAGAGTAAATCTAAGGATTTGGAGAGAGAATTGCCTCGTGGACCTAAATGTCTATTATGGATTAACCTGTAAGAGAGCAGTTTAGGTAAAGCGTGGAATAGTTTTAAGCTAGGGAGAAATATGGATCAACTAGTAAAAGAGCAGTTTAGATAATATACAACATAAACTTTAATCTAGATGATAAATCAGAAGAAATGTAGTGTTTTAGAGACTATATTTCTCTGAGTTTCAGAAACTGTGAGTCCTAGAGCAAAACAGTGAGATATTTAAAATGGTACATGGGCAAGTGATTTGTTTAGTTTCAAATATTAAAATTCAGTTATAACTAATGTCAAATCTCATGGCATGGATAAGTGATAAGTAGCTAAAGCAGAGTGGAAGTGAAAATTCCAGGAAAAGCAAGTAGTTTTGAAAGTATCATATTGGATTATCATTTTAGATGTAATTTTCAATGTAATGCTGGGGCTTAAAATGAAGGGGAATCTAATAGCAAGAATTTATTAGATCTCTCAAAATAGAGAAAGGGTAGGTAAGTACAAAACAAAGAAGAATGAAGGATAATATACTAGAATGACATGAATCTTAAAATAGGTAGAGATTACATGTTAGAGAAAACTTCATGACTTAAATTTTAAAAGTATACTGGATAAATGATGTACTGTGGATTGTGACAAAGTATATGGATTTCACTTGATAAACATTGCTTAACCTCAAAATGATACTATAGAAATGTCTATCTAAAATATTTTTTGTAGATTAAATCTTTTCCTTTGAGTTTTTTAGATTATTTAGGTACCTTTTGGAAATTACAACATTAAGCTTTTAGGCTCAAAAGATGCCGTAAGAGGGAATTAAGATATTCTATAGTTAAGAAAATAACTACATATATATATATATATGTCATACACATAATCACACACACACATGAGGTATATGTATATTAAAATGCACAAAATACATTTATACTACATACTACCACCCTATTATCACTTAGATGATTATTACTGAAATCTTTAATAATGTGGATTTATTCTGGGGATATTTTACTCTAACCTGTTTCAAGAAAGAACTATTATTCATTAAACTAACTGGTGGGAAGATGAGAGTGCCATGCAGGGTCAATATTGTCATATTTTCAGAATGTCATCCTCATTTATTTTGTTTTTTTTTTCTTTTTAAACAGACATTGCATTTAATTCCAATATGTAGTATTCTTATTTATTACTCAACCCTTTGCTACTGCTAAAATGTGCACAGACTCAGGATTTAGTTTTTCCAAAAGGCATTTAATATTTTTGGCTGAAAACATTAAACATCTGACCACGGGGAAAAATCAAGCTTCTAGGATGTCATAAGTATAATACTTAGCACTGAAGAAATTGATTTTAGGAGTTAGCCAATAGTAATCTTAAAGTAGCATGAGATGCTAGAGAATCGGCCTAAAAGAAAGCAACCAATTTGTGAAAAAGACTAAAATCTCCATTCATTCCTACAAAATGCTACTTTAACCTATCTACTTTTGGAATTATTTTGTTTTTGTTTTGGTGTCTTTTTCTTCTCCTTCTTCTTCTTTTTCTTCTTCTTCTTCTTCTTCTTCTTCTTCTTCTTCTTCTTCTTTTTCTTCCTTTTGTTTTTCTTTTTGAGAAAACAAAATACTACCTGTTTTTGGCAATTTATACAGTAAACTGTAATGGTCTGTAAATAAATAAATATTGACTTAAAAAAGTCATTACTGGAAAATGAAATATAAAGGTATTTTAGAAATGTTTGGATTATAATATATACAAAACATAATCTCCTTGAATTCAAATTTATGTACCCTAAACAAAACATGAAAGAGATATCAAGAAGTTATCTAACCAAAATTGTCAATGAAAGAATGGAGAAATCATGATACCAGATAAATTACCAAAAAACATTTTTAATGTAGAAATAATTCCCTAATATTTCGATATTGTTTTGTAAAACACTGAATAAAATAATAAAAATAAATCAGAAAGAGAGAAAATAGCTATATAATTTCACTAATCATGATATGTGACCAGAAATTAAAATCATAAACATAAAATATAATTAAAATGGTGAGAATTCTTCACTCCATCCCCTCTACCAAGATAAATTACAGATATTAAAAAACGTATGTGAAAAATAAAACTATAACTTACAAGTATTTGAATAAAACATAAATCAGTATTTCCAAAGATTAGAGGATGAAATGATACTCAAATAGGTCACAAAACAGAAAACAGAAAATAAAAAAATTGATTAATTTGGATCTATAAAATTGATTTTTCTTCCAAAAATGGGGAAAAGTGTTTGTTACCTATATACTAATTCATAAAGATTTTCTATATTATTAAGACAGCAAAAACATCCAAGTAGTCAAAGATATGGGTGAACACTATGAACAGGCAATTTCCAGAAAAAAATACATAAAAATCTCAAAGGAGAGTATGAAAAAATTAATTCACTAATGATTCAACAAATGAAATCTAATGCTAAATTATTTGTTTCCATACATAAATTATCAAAACTTATTAACTTGTTAATATACAGTACTAATTAGGAAAGGGAAGAAAAACTCTGAAGTACTCTTTTAAGTCTACAAATTAGGGGAGAAAATTTGGCAATACATACATGTTAAGATTTGAAGTGAGGTTATTCTCTATAACAGCATTTTTTCCCTGCTATTATTCTTACAAATACAATTAAATAATTTTACAAACAGGAATTATTCTGATCAATAAATAACTTGATGCATGGTACATATTAAATGTCTGCTAAATATTTTTCAACATTCAACAAATAGTGATGAATAAATAAGCATAATATTTCTTTATTATAGAATCAATTAGAATGTGTATCCAGAAAATGTGTATTGCACATCCACAGAAAAGTATATCTCCAGTAATATTTATCATGTAGGTCAATATATATTTACACAGAAATACACTGAGAAAATATGTTGATAGGAAAAGCTATTAGAGACCAATGTATAAGATATGTGAAATTGTCGGGGGGGGGGGGGGCACCTGGGTGGCACAGTCATTTATGTGTCTGACTCTTGATTTCAGCTCAGGTCATGATCTTATGGTTCTTGAGATCAAGCCCAGAGTCAAGCTGTGTACTGACAGCACACAGCCTGCTTGAGATTCTCTCTCCCTCTCTCCCTGCTACTGCCCTCTCTCAAGCTCCCTCTCCCTCACAAAATAAATAAATAAACTTAAAAATAAAAAAAAAAAGATATGTGAAATTGTGTATATAGGCATAGAAAAGTATCTCTAGCCTTTAGTAAAAACATTTATATTAGGAAGCTAATGCTTTAATCTTTGTGAGATTTTGCATTTTTGGAAATTTATCTTGTATGTTTATTCTTTTATTATATTAAAAATTGAAGCTATTGTTATCTTGCTAAAATAATCTCACTTATTGAATATGATGCTTTGCCGACAAAGGACATACAAATCAAACAAAAAATAATACATGAAAATGAGAAATTGGCACATTAATATCTTTGGGATTATAAAAACATTGTGGTACATTTTAGCACATCTGAATTTAACGTGGAGATTATATTTTCAGGGGATTTGTAATAGGGTCCGAGGAACTTTGAATATGACATATTTTATGAAATTTGAAAAATGAAAGATATTTTTAAACCAACTAGATAGGTGACAAAATATATAAGCACAAATAACTCATTTTAGACATTTCCTTGTAATGATGAAGTGTTATTAATAAACCATTTTAAAAGCTCATGTGCTTGTTTTTAGATCATTTACATAAAATTCCACTGTGATGCATTCCATGTCTTTCTGAAAATTTTCTCAGAAATGAGAAGATTAATACTATAAGAGTAAGCTATGTCTTAATAGATTCCCTTGTTTTATATTACTCATCTATAATCCTGCTAATGATTGCAATTTAACCAAATTTTTTTTGGTTAGCCAAAACAATTTTTAGAGGAAGAAATAAAGGAAAAGAAAAAAAGAAGAAAAAAACCATTGCTTGTGCATTAAAGTTTGCAAGATGATCTTTGATTTTGTACCGGTGGCTTTAGTGCTGTGTGTGCTTTCTGGTTTCACATTTTGAGAATACTCCCTTATATGGTATATTAACCAGTCTAGATATTTCACTGTCCCAATATCTGTCTCCTTTTGAATTTAAATTTCTTCACACACTCACATATTCAAATATAAATTGGAAATCAATCATGTGCTATAGATAATCTATCTCTTCTGATATTTGGTGAATTTATATTGTAGGCACTTGCTCAAGTTCCAACATTGCTAACCCAACTATTTTGATGTTTGCATATTATACAACAAAACTATTTCATAATATCACGCTTTGGGAATATCAGCATGTCATGAAAGATGAATCAAAATAGCCCTGACATTGCATAGCAATACACAGGTTTAAACGTTGTGCCATAATGAGAGACTAAACAGTTTACAGACAGGATCATACCTCATGCACTTTAGGAATTGTATTATTAGTCATGACAGTTGTATTACATGAACCTTGACTGGCAAAATGGCCATCCGTTCCTAACGCTTTGATCTAAGATTGTGCAAACAGTAATACATCACATAGGTAAATTGAATTTTCAACATTTATGTGAGTTTCTGATGATATTAAGTATATAGCAATGTAAATTTGACGAGTATTTTAAAGTAGTTACAATAAGAAGAGGTCTATTTTCAACACCTGGGACATTGATATGTGCCAGTGGCTTACACTATGATTTGAATTGAAACCACAAAGAAAATATGGGCTTAAGTAAAAAAAAAAAAAAAAAAAAAAAATTGAGAGGTACATATAGCGAGGGCAGTTAGAGAAAACAAAATTATATTATTCTATATATCATTAGCTGAATTTCATAATAGAAAACATTAACGAGGTATCATTAAAAACCATGTTTTGAACAATATATTACTACACGTTGTGATTTATAGTACCTATATACACTATAATAGAATAGACTTGAGATATTTCTTTTGAAAATATTTTTATCTCAAAATGTTTGCAGCCCTTAATATATTGGTAGATGATACATTCTTTAGTTTCTTTTTTTTTTCAATCTCAATTTGCCACTTTAACAGGAAATGAATCATCAATTTCTCTAAAATTTCAAGATTAGGGAAGCAATCTTCTTTCAGAATTACTTTTGTTTTTTTAAAGATTTGACATTTCTCTCCGTTAACATACAAAGTTGTTAAACTATTTTGAAATCTACTAAAAGGAAAGAACGTTAGGTATATCCTGTCAACTACTTTTAAGAATCCAGAGAGCATGTGTGGACACACAAAGTAACATTTACTAACATTAATGTAAAATAAAATTTTAATTATTTTTAACTAATGAATTCAACATTAATCAATTCTGGGAAGTCATTCAATTTGTGTATGTATGTGTATATGTTTGTGTGCATACACATAGTGTTTTAGTATGCCAAAAAACCATACTAGACAATGGCTACACTATGAATATTATCTTTAGTAGTATAGCATAGTACCTGATCATTTAACTTTATTAATGAGTATTTGTTGAATTAAGTTGAATGAAATAATTTTTGGTACTCAAGTAGTAAAAATTTTTTTTTTCTTAAAGCTAAAAGTGAAAATACAAAAAAATTTAAACTATTATTTTGTGAGGTAATCATGTGGAAACTTATAAAACATTTTCTGTGAAACAACTTTTTTTTTTTAAATTACCAAATGTTATTTGGCTTCAAATTATACAATTCTTTCTTTACTGAAGGAAAATTAACAATATGTGGGATAAAATTGTCAAATGATGTATACAGTATGGTAAATAAAGGAGAGATATTTTGAAAATCCTGTTAAATTTTAAATGGGTTAAATATATTTCATAAAAATTTATTCTTTTCCTGAAATATTTTGTATGAGGTTCATCAAGAATGCAGTTACTTGAAAGACGTTTTTTGTCCATATAACCTATTTTTTGTGTGCCATTTGGCAAATTTGTTAGAAGTTCTTCAGTGACCAGAACATCAATGTTAACTTATTAACTTATTAACTTATCTCAATCTTGAAATCTACATGTAATATTAAAACAATGGTGTAATGCCCGAGGTCGCGAACCCCCCGCAAGAGACCACCAGAGTCGTAAGTCAAAGCCAAGCGGCAAGGGTCATTTATTGCAGGTTCGAACCTGGACCTCTGCGCACTCGTCGCCAGTGACGCTGAGAGGCCCCGATCAGGGTTGGTACGGCGTTTTTATAGACAGAGACAAATAGCACAGGGGAGGTTTCAAATTATGAGGGGCCTGATTAGTTGGTTTTAAAGTAAGGACATTTGTTGTTCTCTGATTGGGCATCCTTTGTCTGTCCTTTGGCGGGAAGGCTTTGTCCGTTACTTGTGGCAGGAGGAAAAGGGGGAAGGGGGAAGGGGGTAGGGGAGGAATGTGTTAAGCAAGCAGGTTTACAGAAGCGAGAAATGCCGGTTAGTTTATGTACAATCACTTATTCTATTACATATCAGACTACATTCAGGAAAGGTTTCACAATGCTCGTAGCAAACAGCAAGCAAAACAGACTTCTCAGCAATTGTATTTCTTATCAAAGATCCATAATAAGCAGAAAAGAGAACTTAGCTTTAAACTAAGGCAGGGCTGTCATTTGGATTTAAAGCTGTTCTTTTCAATGGTGGTATTTCTCCCCCTGGCCAAGGGTCTTACTGGACTTTGGTGATTAGATTTCTAGAAGTGAAATAGCCACTTAATTCCCATAGCTTCCCCAAAATGCAACATTGACTGTTACCCGACTGAATAATCTGCCAGATCACTCCATTTCTTCATTTAAATTATTGATAAAGCTAATAATTTCTGTTGCTGAAGAAACTATTAGAAAAAGAACGTTAGCTACTTATAGAGGTATGAGTGGAGAGCTTTTTTAAGATAAAAATTCTGCCACTTCTTCCCTTGGTTACATTTATCATTTTTCTAGCTTCTTTCATTGAGAGATCAGGGAATTCTACAGCCTTGTCCAGGAGGCTCCTTCAGATTGCCTAGAGAATACTCATTATTCTATATGATGTGTCATAAATCCTTCTACTGTGTTATCTTTGTTTTGAGTTATTCTCCTTGAACCTTTCAAAGTTTAGCATTGTTTATATCTCCCTGGCCTTTCGGCAAAGAATTATATGCATTTCAACTGTCACAAATAAATCCCTTCATGTGGCTGAAACTACAATTGGTCTGCTAATTCCATTGTTCTTTCTCATGCTTCTTCCCCTGCCCCACCTTCCCCAGGCTCTGAACTGCAGAGACAAGTAGATTATAAACATCATTGAAACTTGGTATTGTCAGGGGCGCCTGGGTGGCGCAGTCGGTTAAGCGTCCGACTTCAGCCAGGTCACGGTCTCGCGGTCCGTGAGTTCGAGCCCCGCGTCAGGCTCTGGGCTGATGGCTCTGGGCTGATGGCTCTGGGCTGATGGCTCTGGGCTGATGGCTCGGAGCCTGGAGCCTGTTTCCGATTCTGTGTCTCCCTCTCTCTCTGCCCCTCCCCCGGTCATGCTCTGTCTCTCTCTGTCCCAAAAATAAATAAAAAACGTTGAAAAAAAAATAAAAAAAATAAATAAATAAAAAAAGAAACTTGGTATTGTCAACTAATAGATAACACAGAGGTCATGGATAAAATGACTTGATTTTTCTTTCAGAAACTTCTTTTAGATCTAATTCTTAGATCATTGATCTAATTCTTAGATCAATCTCACAGGAGAAAATTCCATTAGCAATTACAAACCATATTTGCATTCATTCTTCTTACTCATATTAATCATTGTTTTTAATTTCATAGTTGATCTTATGGTGTCATGTAACATTACCCAGAGATTTCAGTTTTTATAGCCAATTGTGAACTATACTTAGACTTATAGCAATATTATTCATTACATAATTTGTAAAACAAAGTCTTGAATTAGTTCCTTTTTGCAAATGAGGACTAACCATAGTATTTCTGAAGTAAAATAAAGAAGTATTATTTGAATTTCTGCCTAAAAAATAATTAAAAACATGATTCAGTAAAAAAGAGGCAATGGATGGGGTTAGTGGTTCGAATACAGGTTACAGAGCCCTATTTTCTGAGTTTGAATTCCAGCTCTGCCACTTATTAGCTATGTGACCACAGGCAAGTTATCTAATCTTTTAAAAAGACTTATCTGTAAAATGAAAATCAGAATACTATAAGATGATCATAAAATTGCTGTGATATTTTTAAATATTTGCTGCACAGGAATATCTTAGGATATTCATAACAAAGAATGACTATTTCATAAAAGTTAACTATATTTATTTTTCTTATTATGAATGTTAATGCAAGGTAACTACAGTAGGACATCCAAAGATATTATAAAGCACAATATTTGATAGCAACAGCTCTGTGACATCAGCTATAATAATTTCAACTTAAAAAATGAGAGTATAAAAATCAAGGATTCTCATATGGAACAAAAAGTCATTTATGTCTTGATAATTTAGCAAATATTTAAAAAAAAATTTTTTTAACGTTTATTTCTTTTTGAGACAGAGAGACAGAGCATGAACAGGGGAGGGTCAGAGAGAGAGGGAGACACAGAATCTGAAACAGGCTCCAGGCTCTGAGCTGTCACCACAGAGCCTAACGCAGGGCTCGAACTCACGGACCGTGAGATCATGACCTGAGCCAAAGTCGGACGCTCAACTGACCAAGCCACCCAGGCGCCCCTAGCGAATTTTTTAAAGATAGAAAGATTATTCCAAGTAATATAAAGAGATATGAGCAAGCATGGGGTAAAGAATAGGGATTCTCTGCCTAAGAGAAAATTTAAACTTAATGAACAATTTTTTTAAAGGGATTCAAATGTCCAAAGAACAACGATAAATGGTGCTATAATCATTGACAGAAAATATGAAATTTAACAAAGTGACATTCATTTGAAGGAGAAATAGAGGTTTTAAGTATCAAGGGGCAGTTATAGAGGCTCTGTGCCAAAAACTGGAAGGAAAACCAAATATATATTTCTTATTATAAAACAAAATATCACACATCCTAATTTATTTTGATAATTTCAAAAGAAACCTGATCTAGAAACACTAAAAAAGTATTTACTACTTGAAATTTTTTTAAAAAATAGAAAAGTATTAAAACTTTAGTCTCACATAAGAATCCAAAATATTTATGATGAATTATCTAGAAAGAAACTATTCATCAAGTATTTGTACACATGCTCACATGAATCAAAATTTTACATGGTTACTCTTGTCAATTGTGTACAAACTTTGATATAAGCTTTGAAAATACAAGTTATGATGTAACGTTAAAAAAACATTTTGGGAAAGTTATGTGATTTGTTACTGCATAAAGATTGGATCTCATTCAATATTCTTCAAATATTCACTGAATTTTATATCTCACCCAACGTTAAAACTGGTGTCTGAAAGGGCGGGCTTACGCGGCCAACTCCATCTTGTTCTGTGTCCTTCACCTTGACCACGCCTCCTCCCCTTGAGTAACCGTCTACTCACCTGCCTAACGGGACTCAGACCCTTCCCCAGCCAATCGGCTGAAACCACAGCCATTACCTCACCAACTGCCCCTAGACCCCAATAAAACCTTTGTCCTTTTGAAACTTGCTCTCTCTCCCGGGTATCTCACCGCTATGTTGGTGCAGGTAGGGGATTGAGCTGGAGCTAGCTCGAATAAAGGCTCTTTTGCTTTTACATCTGACTCGGCTCCCTGGTGGTATTTGGGGATCATGAATTCTGGGCATAACAGTGTCAACACAAAATGAAGGAACTTTTTATAGTCTCTAAACATAAGAAAGAGAGCTTTATTTGCCCTAAGTTAGAATAGTGGTCTGGGAAACGTGCTCTTCACAGGGAAGAAAGTGTTCTGGAAAAGGAAGAATTTTTATAAAGTTACATACTTTTTAGCAAAAGCTCAAAAGCTTTTAAATTAGCATATAGGCAGGAATCACAAGTGTTAACATCAAGGAATGCAGGGAGTAAGAGCACTGATTGTTATCTTAAGGACAAGATGGTTTTCCTTTAGGCTACTTATTTACAAAGCAAGTAGACAATGGATGCTTGATGGGCCATAAATCAGGCTTTTTGTTTAAACAAAGTTTATATACAGTCATATTGACTTTTAAAGAAATCTAAAATGGCTTCCCTTGTATATCAGATTTTTAGAGATAGCTTTTATCTCATCCATCTTAATTGTAATTATGGTATTTACCTCCACCAAACAATCATAGAAGTCATCATTCACAATAAGTGGTTGATGATTAGTTTCTTTTTAGAGATTATGGATGATGTTGTAATAGCTTTCAGAGCACCTTATCTTGTGGTTGCAAATCACCCTTAACTACAAAAAGTTTTTAAAAATTTGAAAAAAAAGATTTTTTTTCTTTAAAAAAAAGCTGTTTAGATGAAATTCTACCTTTATACAACTTTGTACGGCAATGGTATTTTCTAATTTCTGGTTTAGATTCCTTGGCTTCCTTCCTAAGATAAGTAATGATACAGCTCCAAAAGAATGTATTCACTAGACCTTTACTTTGACAAATCTTTAAATTATTTTTATTAATATATCTCCTGCTTTGTCCATGCTAACTATTGCATACATCTCACTTCTGTGGAGGTCTAGACTACAGGAACTTAAATAATTTTGAGTATTATAAAGCATAACAAAATAACTTATAACATTCAGGCAGAATTTTTCCACTGGAATTTACTTGTCATTCTGGCAAATACTTTGTCAATTGATTAGATCTACAATATGGATTACATCATTACAGATTTACATTAGTATACACACAGTTGGCTGTGGCTTTTTGTAAGTTCTATTATTTTTTAGAACATAAAATATTAAAAATCATTCTAATAAAGTCATATTATACCCCAAGAGAATATTAAATTTAACTTAAAATAAAGAAATCATGGGATAGTTGTTGAATTGAGTAACATGAAATAAGGTAAAGCTACTCAGATTATGTAACAGAGTTTTGTTTTGTTTTTAACATGGATGGTTTTTTAATCCTTTGAAATCTTAGAAAATATTCACATAGTTTTTAGTCAGAGTGTCACCTGGACCTTGAATGATTCTTAATTTTTCAGCTCAGCTTTAACAACGAGGTTTAATTCTTCTACACAATCTTTGTGAGAATATGAGAGTAAGTGAAGCACAACATATAGCATGATGATATTTGAGACTCTATAGGAGAGGCTTCAAGATACAATCAAGAACAATAATTACAAATGTGAGTAAAGAAATGTATGGAGGTAAAGAAAGACTAGTGGAGTATTGCAGCTGAGGCATTTCATGAATTTTTGTGCATTAAGAAATAGATAACTGTGTGTGTGCATATATATAATTGAAAGTTTTATCAGAATCACTTTTTCATGAAACCATTCCTCTTTTCCTCTTACCTTGCTGCTAATATTTTCATTGTAATTTTCTCCCTATTCAATATTTCTTTCACTAGTCTGAGGGCCATACTGTCTCCAGGGTAATCTAAAACATGACTCTTATAATACAGCAGAACTAAGAAATTAGAAACCCTGGGAGAGGAAAAGATAGTCATATACAGGACAAAAAAATCACAGTAAAGAAAATTTTAAAATAGAACTAAGAAAAATGTAAAGCTGACACAAAGTCTGAGAAATAATAGGGAGACTAGAAATCAAGATCAGTCAAAACACCGAAGAGAACACAGAATAGAGATAAAAGACATATAAGGAGAACTCTCCCCTCAGGAAACCCAGTTCCTCTGATGAGTTTGTTTTTTTCTTTACAAGATTAGCAATTCCTATTATAACTGCAGGGCGTAAAAATAAACACCATCAGAAGTGTTGTAATAAAATATTTATTCGGTGTCAGAAAGTAAAGAAGTAAGTTTGAAAAAAAATCTAACAATTGTAGTTATAAATATATATATATATATATATGATTGTTATGATTGGAATATATTTATGAAAATAAGGTATTTAATGTTATTGGGTTTTAAATATGCTAAATAAGGGTGCCTGAGTGGTTCAGTTGGGTAAGCATCCATCTTCGGCTCAGGTCATGATTTCACGGTTTATGGATTCAAGCCCCACATCAGGCTCTGTGCTGACAGCTCAGAGCCTAGAGCCTGCTTCAGATTCTGTGTCTCCTTCTCTCTGCCCTCCCCCCCCGGCCCCTACTCACACTGTCTCTGTCTGTGAAAATAAATAAACGTTAAAAAAATTTAATATGTTAAACATAAAATATTAAGGCAATCAACACATAACTTTGTTTTGTTTCATTTTTAGCATTGTAAAATTGTTAGTGTTAGCAACACTTTTTTGCTTGCTTTTTATTATTTGGTAAATATATTAAACATAATGTTCAATTTAATTGACTAACAGATAATTCTCTGTAATGTAATTAGCAAAAATTGTGTTTTTGTGCTTTGTAAAACTTGAAGACCAATACTTTTTTTGAAATAGAGTATAATGAATGCAAATTGCTTGAATATTATATTTCTTTTTTTTATTGCAGTATGATTGACACATAATATTATATAAGCTTTAGGTATACAACATAGTGACTCAATACTTACATGTATTATGAAATAATCATCACAATATATAAAGTTACCACCTGTCACCATACAATGTTTTTACAATATTATTGACTATTATCTGTGCTGTATACCACATCCCCATGTCTTATTTATTTCATAAATACAAGATTGTACCTCTTAATCTCTTTCACCTGTTTTGTTCATCCCTCTGGCAACCATCAGTTTGTTTTCTGTATTTGAGTCTCCTGTTTTGGTGTGTTTGTTCATTTGTTTTGGTTTTTAGATTTTAAAGTGAATCATATGCTGAAATCATATGGTATTTGTCTTTGTCTGACTTATCTCACTTAGCTTAATACTCTTTTAGGTCTACCTAGAGATAAACAGACCATTGTTACAAATAGATATTCTTTTTTAATAGCTGAGGAATATTCCTGTGTGTGTGTGTGTGTGTGTGTGTGTGTGTGTGTGTGTGAGTGTGTGTGAGTCTGTATGTGAGTAGCATATCTTTTCTATCCATCATCTACTTATGGATACTTAGGTGGACACTTATGCTCTCATATCTTGGCTATTATAAATAATGCTGTGTAAACATAGGGGTGCATTTATCTTTTTGAATTAGCACTTTTATTTAGATAATACAGATAAGTGGAATTATTGGATCATAGAGTATTTCTATTTTTTCTATTTTTAATTTTTCACAGAACCTCTGTATTATTTTTCACAGTTGTTACACCAGTTTACATTCCCACCGACAGGGCATGAGGGTTCCCTTTACCCTAAATCCTCACCAACACTTTTTATTTCTTGTCTTTTTGATAATAGCCATTCTCAGAGATATGAGGTGATGACATTGTGGTTGTAATTTACATTGCCTTCATAATTAGTGACATTGAGCATTTTTTTCATGTTGGCTACATATAATAAATGCAAAATTACTGAATATTATTTTTCTTTAAGTGATGGGCTACTTTTGATATTAACAGTAATTTTTAAAAAGTGAAAAAATTCACAGTTTACATAAAGTTGTTAAAGATTAGAAGTATGCCTAAGAAAACGAGTAAAATAATAGTCATCAAGAAATCCTCAAGTCTTGATATAGCTATTAAAACTAATCACATTATTGTCATATTTTTTAATTATCCAGTTCGGATACTGGACATTTCTAAGATTTTTCATGAACTACTTAACTTCACTTATTACTAAAAGTAGGCTCTGGACCACATAAGTACAGAATTTCTGGTTCAAAAATTTTAACATTTCTTGTAACTGTTATGTATGTCTATATATATTATAGACTATTATAAAAGGAATCAGAAAATAGTAATCAAGATAACTTCACATGCCTTCTACACATGCATTAGCTTTTGATTCTTTTCTTCATTTCCAGACAATAAGAGAAATCATGTATTTATTATGTTGTTATTATTAACTTAAATACAAGCATTTTTATTGCAACTTTCTACATTATAGTAATAACATCATTTTCAAGTGTCTTTTCACTTACTGCTAGAATCTAAACTTTCTGAAACCATCTTATTAGAGAAGTTTAGTCTAAGTCTTTCCAAAGATGAAAGTTCAATTACTAGTTTGAGATCCATATTTTATGTGAAGACAGGAATAACCCAAACAAATTCATTAATATATAAATAAAGAAATGCTTGTGTAAATAACGGGATAACATGGCTAACATAATGGTAGGTGATAAGGCACAAATTTGGAGTTTGAGAATTTTTTCAATAATTTAGAAGTAGCATAAATATACAGGGGATTTTATCATGCTACAAGTTAGAAAATTAATTCCACGACAAATCTTTGCACTTTGCACTGTTCTCTTTTCCTTACCATAATCCTTTTGTGGCTTATTTCTACATACTCAAATCTTACACATCTTTGTGGTGAATATTAAAACTTACCTTCTTGAAGAATTTTTAATGGGTTAAGCATATTTCAAATAATTCTATTCCATACTGTATATGCTTTCTATTCCTATGAAAAATTCTACCTATTTTACTCTGAGGTATTTTTAAATAGTTTAAAGCATTAAATTGTAAACTTTAAGAATATTTTCAGAAAAGAAATAGTGCTCAACTAAATACAAGACATTGAAAATGTTCACTAGCAAAAACCATACAGTGTAAAATACCAAGGATGAACTCTAATATAAACTACAGACTTTGGGAAATAATGAGGTGTCAGTGTAGGCTCACAGATTGTAACAAATACCCTATTCTGATGTGAAATGTTGATGGGGGAGGCTGTGCATATGTGACACCTGAGGGTATATAAGAACTCTGTATTTTCTGCTTAGTTTTGCTATGTATCTAAAACTGCTTTAAAATTAGAGTATATAAAAAGTGCCTCCTAGTAATTAAAGACACGTTCACTATGTTTAAGTTATGAGTAAACTTTACTGGAAAGGTTTAAAAATAAAACCTGAATTTGAACAAACCTCATATAAATATTTCCAGTAATAATGAAACCTTTAATTAGGTAATTTAGCTATTAATAAAATTAAATAGTATAATTTTAATTTATTGTATAAAGAGTTCCTTTGTGGAATAGATTTGACCAGTATAAACACACCCAGTAAAACTTTTGTTCAGTATTTTGTTTACATATAAATACTTTTTATCAGTTAAGAATTCTCATATATAGGATGTTTTCTGCTTTAATAAATATGTTCAAATATAAAAGAAAAAATAATTTTGTGAAAAACTAAAACTATTGTGGATAAGAGAGTTAGATATGAAAACACAGTATTTATAGTCAAGAAGTATTTACCATATTATTTCTGAATTTCATGTAAAATTATGGTTTCCATACACCCTTTCTATCATAACATTGAACTTATTTTTACAGATAAATTTGAACCAAATTGAGAAAACTGTAACATAAATTCTAGATTATATATAAAACTTACATGCTTTGTGGAATTTTTGTTTAACATCATGAATAGTAGATGTTTGTATCACCTGAAAAGAAAAAGAAAACATATAGAAAGAATTGTAAGAAAAAAGTATCTATTTGTTTGCTATATATTTGAGAAGAAAACATAAAATAATAAAGTGTAAAATGATTATGAAATAACTAGTGTGTTTTGTATGGCTTTTTAGGCACTACTGCTTTGACAACCTTGAAATATTGAGTCAATATGCCTTTTCGTAAATTTTTTTTTTGTACATAGCAATAATGGTGGTATTGTATGAGTTTATCCAAGTGTTTGTCTCTAAAATATATTTTTTAATCTTCTCTGCCCATAATATTCAATTTCTGGCTCCCAAACTGATGAGAATCTCAATTAAAATATGAATAAATATACAAGATAGAAGGTAAAAAGTATATAGCAGAGGGCTTCAGCATATGAAATTGATGTATGTGGGCAAAGAGGGAAATGTTTATTTCAGCATATCATCAGAAAAAAAATCCTATCCAAGCCCCCTCATTAGTTATGTTATTAAAACCCCCAACCAAAATTGCTATAGGTCCATCGAAATTCATGTTAGATATATTATTTGGATTCATCAGAATTGCAAAACTCATGAGGATGAGAGTTCTATTTAAACACCTCAAGCCATCACATTTTTTGACTGTCTGACTTGGTTCACATCAAACTTGCAAACAAATTTCCCTCTGCATCTGGTTCCTTATGAAAAAAACCCAAAACACTTCAAAGTCTACAGCAAAGGACATATTCATGATCATATAAGAAGATATATTTCCTTTCTCAAAACACATATAGAAAACTATGTTAATGATTTATTTTATTGCTGCATTAAAATCTTATAGTTGTTGTGAGAAGTGAAGTGAAAAATAAAAGTGCATGAAGGGTGGCCCATAATAATACCCCAGGCAGTTCTTATTAACATTGTATTATATTTAATATTTAATTAAACATTAAATGTATAACAAGGAATGCATTTATTTTACCATAATCCACTCTGCTTAATACACCTATAACCATGGTATCCTATACTATTCATAGAAATTTTTTTTCTGATTTCTTCTACGTATATGATCCACTAAATAAAAAAGTTCTAAGATTTAATCACTGAATGATGATATTAATCCCCATTTTGGATATGCTATATGTAACAAAAGCCCTTACAGAAGCTGTGTGTAAAATAAAATTTCAAATATTTTATAATACTGCTCTTGCTTGGAAGATAATAGAAAATATTTGTAAACCAGTTTTTAGAGAGGGCAATTAATAGACACGTGAATATATCATATTTTAATTTTGATAATTTAACTTTTATATTTGAATTACATTTTATAAAACATGGAGCTTTGTTTTAACATTGTTCATTGTTTTATCTCACAGTTTCCTGGGTTCCTCTGATAAGGATGCCTAAAATCCGCATACTATTTTCTAGAGTAACTAATACTTGTCCACCACACATTTCAAGGGCCGTCTAATAAGGAAAAACAAATAATTTTCATGATCAATAGCTCCTCAATTAGAGTTTGCTGTTGCTCTGCTATCACTTTATGAAGGCATATGATCTTGTGTTTACAGGCTGATTGTTCCGACAATCACATCCTTGAAAAGAATGACCCGGTGTTATTTTAGTCTGTGTTTCAACATTTAGTGCACCAGAGAGCATACAGTAAAGTTTAAGCCACTTTTGTTGAAATAAAAAATAAAGCTGTGAGTGTAAAGTTATATAGAAACAGATTTTTTTTAGTTTATTTATTTATTTTGAGAAAGACAGAGACAGGGTAAGCAGGGGAGGGACAGAGAGAGAGAGAGAGAGGGAGATAGAGAATCCCAAGCGGACTGTGCTAGCACAAAGCCTGACTCTGGGCTCAAACACAGGAAACTGTGAGATCATGACCTGAGCTGAAACCAAGAGTCAGAGGCTCAACCAATTGAGCCAACCAGGTGTCCCCCAAACAGAAGGTTTTTAATTCGGTATGAAATCTTTCTCAAGTAGATTTCCGTGGAAACTTCTATGCTTTCCTTCAAGTATAATCACTTAAGTAAAAATCTAATTTGATATGTGCATTTTTTTCTCTGAATTTGCAAATTTTCAAGACTAAAATGATATTCTCCTGAAGGAAACCTACATGTGGAAATGGATTTTTTTGCAAGCTTTTAACCAAGTTTGTAATTTACTTTCCAATTTTAAAAATGACATTTGACTTTCACATGTTAGAAAAATGCTGATTTTGAATAAATCTTTGAGAACTGCCTTATATGGAGCAATTTTAGTCAAATACAGAAGAAAAAAAATCATTAACTATTAAATGATCCAGACAGCAATGCTCAATTAGCCACAAGACTGTGTTTGAGCAACTCCTCCAGTCCTTCAGCTGCACTCGGAGCACAAAGAGAAGATAAGATGATAATTAACAGAGCATATAAGACGTTCTGATTACTAAAACTGATGTCTCTGTAGCTCCATCAGGAAGTTTATTCATAATAACTTCTACTTTTTAGCCAGTTTTAATACCTCTTAAAAAGGATGAACTATCATCACAATAATTTATTCCTTTTATAAATCACAATTGATTGTGCAGATGGGACACATAAGTATTCCAACATCTGAAATCCTGAAATTCCCTTCATTAATGTTTCTCTCTCATTAGAGAAAATTAATCTTAAAATGTTAAGTAGACAAGGTAAATGGTGTTTGTTAATTGAATGAAATATTTATTTCTAAATTTCAAGTGATCATGATTGAGTTTTGGGTCATTATCCTTTATCCAACAATTTAAATTGATGGACTTGGAAAAAGCTTTTCACGTTCAAGTGAAATCTAGGATTTGTTTGAATTTGCCCCCTACAAAGATACTGCATTATTTCACACACACAAAAAAACCTATTTTTGTACTATTGCTACTTTTTAGAACTATATTTCAGCTACTTTCTCAGGAACTCCTTGAAATGAACCGATGTCTTCAGAATACTGTTTATCCTGCTTAAAGAATGAAAATTAAGGGAGAAGGAAAAACAACAACCTCTTTGAAATTCATTTGACTGTAATTGCAATGTGCAAACCAAAATTTGTCAGTAAACTTTGTTTAGAAAAGAAATGTGTCCAATGGTAAAGACACAGAAAAACAGAATAAAAGATAAACTGAATCGAAATGAATAATAGATGCTGAGGCATGAAAATACACACACACACACACACACACACACGATATCTAGTGCAGGGTAGCTAAATGGCACGAGCTTTCCATCCCTGGTTTTTGAGACATAAGAAAGAATACTAGCCTGAAGAATCAATTTTTAGATTGGTTAATTGAGGAAAGTGCAAAATATGCCTCTAAGCATTTCCATTAGAAGGTTTTACATTAGTAAATGGAATAGGTACTTGCATATATTGCATATATTTTACTCAGAGTGGACAGGGAGTTTTCAGAGTAAACAAATATTATTTTACTAAAAAGTAATCTTCAGATTGTAACTAAAATACAAATTTTTAATTTAAAACTTTTCAGCTGTATTGAGGTATAATTGACAGATTAAATGGTAAGATAAAATGTACCACGTAATGATTTGATATACTTGTACACTGTTAAAGAATTACCCCCACTGAGATAATTAAGACATGTATCAGCTCACTTTTTTTTTGTCTTTACTGAGGACATTTAAGTTCTACTCTCTTAGCTAATTTCAATTACATGATACGGGGTCATCAGCTATAGTCCTCAGGTTATATAAAAGATTCTCTGACTTTATTCATCGTATAACTGAAATTTTGTACCGTTTTACCAATCTGTCCTTATTTCCCCTACCTGTCGCCCCAGCTCCTGGCAAGAGCTTTTCTACTCTCTGTTCTATGAGTTCACTTTTTAAAATTCCATATATAAATAATACCGTACAGTATTTGTCTTTCTCTGTCTGGCTCATTTAACTTAGCATAATGCCCTCCAGCTTTATCCATGTCATTGTAAATCACAAAATTTCTTTTTTTTGGTTGGTAGAAAATATTTCATTATATCATATATACATACAGGGTTCAGGGTTCCCTTCACTCCACATCCTGGCCAACTCTTGTTATCTTTTGTGTTTGTGAAGATAGCCATTGTAACAGTTCCAAGGTGATATCTCATTGTGGTTTTAATTTGCATTTGCCTGATAATTAGTGATGATGGGCATCTTTTCATGTGTCTGTCGACAATGTATATGTTTTCTTTGGAAAAAAAATACCTGTTTTTAACTGCTTTGCCCATTTTTATATCGGGTTATTTGTTCTTTTGCTTTGAGTGGTATGAACTCCTTGTATATTTTGTATATAAACCCCTTGTTGGATATGTGGTTTGCAAATGTTTTCTCCCATTCCATACATTGCCTTTTTATTTTGTTGATGATTTCCCTAAGTTTGATATAGTCCCGCCTTACAGCTTTAAGTGGAAGAGGAAAAAAAATGACAATGACATAGAAAATCTTTATCTTTGTTGTAAGTTTTTCTAATGATAAAAGGACCTTTAATAAAGAACTGACAAAATCAAGAAATGATTTCTATTATTTAAATTATCTTTTTAAAAAGATTTAATCATTTTAATTCAAGTTTAATTGAACATACTTTCAAAATAGGTTGCACCACAAATAGTGGTTTAGAACAACACATGCTTATTTTTCACACACACCACAGTATATTACAGACCGGCTGATGGATCCACTGTGCACTTTCCTCTCTCTGGGATCTACACTGACAAAGCCGACATCATACGGAACATTGCTTATTTCCAAGGCAGAAGTTAAAAAAAAAAAAAAAAAAGTGGTGAAATTAGATTATGTTCTGAAAGCTTCCCTCAGGAAATAAATGCATGCCTTTCACCTTCATTTCACAGCACAAATAAGTTACTTCGAAGAAGTAGGTAAATTTAATTTTACCTATTTCCTGTGTTGAGAATGAGCCAAAGTTCTTAATAAACAACACTAACATTTACCAGAGTTTACCTTTCTGGTCATCAAATATTTGGTCCTCTGTCCCTTACATTCAAAATACACACACTGTGTCCTCATGTATCTATCTACCCTCTTGATAGATAGGTATAGATATAGAAATGTAGATATGTTATATATTACAGATTTCAAATAGTATTGCATATATCTGTATATATAATAGTAGTTGGAAAATACAGGTCCCTTTAGTGTGTGGGGGAAAGGGGGTTAGGATTCGAAATATAATTTTAGTTTCCCTTCTTCACATAAGGTCTATACTTTCTATACTTGACCAAGACATTAGTTTTCTGGGCATATGAAAGAAATAAAAATAGTCATATCATGAGACGTTAAATCAATGTAAGATCAACTCTTTTGTTTCTTTTTCAATTTTTTTTGTTTTTTTTTCTTTTTTTCTTAATTCTAGTTAGTCAATATACAGTGTTATATTAGCTTCAGGTATACAATATAGTGATTTAGCACTGTCATAGAATATTAGCTATTTTGTTATGTGAATTATAAAATTACCTCCATCACCAATGTGCCACGCTGTGTCTAGTGTCCATAAAATCATGGCTGCAGAGAATAATCAAAATTTCTTTTCCACTGAATATGGCAGGCAGCTTAGCCGCTGTTCCTCACGGTATAAAGTGGCAACTATGACCGGCTGATGGTTCTACTGTGCATTTTCCTCACTCTGGGATATACACTGATGAAGCCAACATCATATGGAACATTGCTTATTTCCAAGGCAGATTCTAACAACATCATTCTCCCCATTACTGTAGAGCTAGTATTTTTTAAAAAATAACTTTTATCAATTTCTTTCAAAAGTAGTCGTGCAGGATATAGGCTTTTAGAGCGTACTTTTCTCACAGGCTTAAATGCAGAAAAGGCAACCATATAATTTATAATCACAATGAAGACAATTTTAAGTGTACACAAAATGTTATCATTAAATCCACCAGGAAACTGGGATAAAAAGTATGATATGGGTAGTAGTTGTACCACTTCTCTCCTGGACGTAAAGTGTCCTACTATGGACCTCAAAGAAACTGAATGTTATTGAAACCTAGAATTTAGGTCAATTTTAATTTCCCATTTGTTGTTCTATCCCCTATTACTTTGATATAAATTACCATTTTTCATCACTGAATGTGTTTGCCAGCTAGTGCTATATTGTAATTAAATCTTTTATCTCATTTTTGTTTTAAATTCATATGTAATGGAGAAACAACTTTGAAAGCATTAGGAATAATGCTAGCCGTCATAAGTAACATCAATGAATGCGCAATTAGAGTCCAACACGATTCCAAGACCTTTACCTTTCTTCAATAATTTAAATCACACACCATCTTTATGGCTTTAGATATAATACTATTATTTTCATTTTACATATAAGAAAACTGTGACTCCAAGAGGTTAAGTAATTTGTCTGGGTGACACAGCTAACAAGTGTACGAGAATGGACTTTAAATGCAAATAGCCCGGTTCAAACCTCATTCTTTACCATGGTACACCACGTAGTGGAGGCAGATAGAAAAGGTGAAGGTAGGGGCTGGAGGAAAATGTAATGAGTATTTGCCATTGTAGGCACTACTTTAAGGTCTATACAGGGAGGCACCGGAACATTGTAAACAATCTTATGAAGTAATGACACTGAGAATTTTTTTTTTTTTTAGAGAGAGTGTGTGCACGTGCATGTAACCAGGGGCAGAGAGAGAGAGAGAGAGAGAGAGAGAATCTAAAGCAGGTTCCCCATCCCCCCGTGCACTCTTAGTGCAGAGCTGCCTGCATCCCAAGAATTGTGAAATCATGACCTGAACTGAAATCAAGAGTTGGATAGTCAAACCCCTGAGCCACCCAGGTACCCTGACACAGACTTTCTAAAAAATTAGGAAACTGTGGTCATGAAATATGAATGTCTTTCAAAAGTTATACAACTGATAAATTAACTAATATGGGTTAAAAAAAAACTTGACAAAATGTTCACTATCATGTATTGCAGTTTATAATATTTATTCCAAGCATTAGAGCTTAGATATTTATTATTGTTAATTAAAAACAAGTCAATTATTATCCATTATACAAATACAAATCATATTTGTATTTTATTAACATGAAATACAAAATCCAGTAAAGAAAGAATCCAAGCTAACAACAAATATGATATGGTAAATATGTGTGGAGTTTGCTGTTTCATTTAAAAAAACATTAATTGAGCACCAACTATGCACCAGTAACCTTTGTGTGTGTCAGAGTGAAAAAACTACCTCTCTCTCTTTCTCTTTCTCTAGTTCTGTTTTAAAATAATAGCTAGCATTTACATAGTGTCTTATATGTACTGGGTACTTTTCTAAACAGTTGCTCATTTAAATTCCTAACAACCCGGAGTAAGGTACCGTTATCCCCATTTGACAGAGAGGAGACTGATGCACTCAAATGTTAAGAGATCTGTGTTCTAGGAGCCCCTGGATGGCTCAGTTGGTTAAGCAACCTACTTCAGCTCAGGTCATGATATCATGGCTCATGAGTTCAAACCCAGTGTTGGGCTCGGTCCTGACAGCTCAGAGCCTGGAGCCTGCTTCAAATTCTGTTTTTCCCTCTCTCTCTACCCCTACTCCGCTTGTGCTCTCTCTCTCTCTCAAAAATAAATAAGCCTTAAAAAAATTAAGAAAAAGAGATTTGTGTCCTGTCACACAGCCAATAAGAAGCAAACATTAAATGTATGCAGGGGTTAAATGTACATAGTCTTACACCTGAATATACTTTCTAAAATACTGTGGCATAATGGCACACACTGAACTAATATTTAATTGTAATCAATTTTCAAGAAATGAGACAGACAATTAAGAAATACATATGTAATATATTGAGGGTGATAAGTTCTAAGAAAAAAAACATAAAAGAGGTAAGAGATCAGAATGATGGAAAGAAGAAACATGATTCTGTTAGGGAGGTAAAGTTATGAGCAAAGGCTTAAGCTACAAAGCAAACTATGCAGATAGATTGAAGAAGATTCTTTCAGACAGAGGTAACATCAAAGACACAGACCCTGAGGGATCACTATATCAAGATTATTTGAGAAACAGCAAGTAGGCCAATGTGTTTGGAGCAGAGTGAGTTAGGGACAGCTTGGTTAAAGGCATGACCAGAGAGAGAGATGAGAGTGGGAAGATAATGAATAACCTTTTAGAATATGGAAGAGTAGCTTGGATTTTCTTCTGAGTGATATACGTAGCTGTTGGAGGGTTTTCATCAGAGGAGTGACATGATGTAACTCTTAGAAGAATCGATCTGGTTTCCGTAAATTTAACAGACTCTAGGTGACAAAATGGTAATGCAAAAATAAAATGATTTCATCTATAATAACAAATTCCAAATT
This sequence comes from Panthera uncia, assembly GCF_023721935.1. Taxonomy (NCBI): domain Eukaryota; kingdom Metazoa; phylum Chordata; class Mammalia; order Carnivora; family Felidae; genus Panthera; species Panthera uncia. Next base: position 51,090,763 of record NC_064811.1, read on the forward strand.
CAGTATCTGGTGATACTGTGGAACATGTATGGGCTATAATTACAGGTGATACAAATTATACTATATTTACTGTTTTGCTACATATATTGTGTATCATATATTGTGTATCTGTAGATCAGTCTGTATGTTAGAAGCGATGATGATTTGAAGTAGGATGGTAAAGTTCAGAGAGGGGATATATTATGTATAGAATAAAATGATTTTACTGATTACTTGAATGCAGTACAAATGGGGAGAAATTTTAGAGAATTGAAGCAGAATGATAAACTGTGTTAAGGCGAAACTTTCACTGTCAGCTCATTAAATAATTAGCTCCACACATGAATTCTCTACTGATAGAGACACTTCGATCATCTTGCAATCACTTGCAGAGTGTGGTGTCTTCAGTCTCCCAAATGAATAACCATGAGGCAACAGCAGGGGCGCATCTGAAAAAATAGCACATTCCGTCACCCATGCATTATGTATGATAGGACTCCACGTGTTGGTCCTTCCTCTTAGGATGAATGTGATGGTGGATGATGTGGGTAATTAGAAGAGATGTAATCTGGCAGAAGGGGTATCATGTCATTGTGTGCAGAAGCAAAGCTAAGTGGTTAGTCCAGGTTTCTGTCTATTACAGCACAATACAGACCCAAAAAGAAATAGCCTAAAAAATTAGGAATTTTAGTGAAATTGTACCTACATACTTAAATTTTGACATACGTGGGCCATTAAGTCATAGGAATTCTATTACCAACAGAGGCCTGCAAAGACAGTATGTCGGGGTAATGCCAGAAATGCTGATTGAAAGTAAAAACAAATAAGTACATTTATGGATCTATTTTTTATAGTTGTAAAAAGAAAACCCACCTGATTTGTTCTTCCCATTTTGAAATGAAGCATATTTTATTTTTTATAGTCAAGAGCTCAATGTTTGTGGCTGTTCTTGCTGTTTGTGTTCTTCTTATAATGTCTAGTTAAAAGAATTCTGCATGAAATAGATCTTAAGGCAAAATCAGTTTCTCAGGAATTTTAGAGTGAAAGCTTTTTGGAATGTTCCTATCTGTTCCAAAGAAGTAGCATTCATCTGAATGTCTCAGGATTCTATGTTAAAGTCCTTATGAAATTAAGTTCAGGTTATAAATGGATTTTATTAAATAAAGTTAATGAGAAGCAGATAATAAAAATATTATTCAAAGGTGCACAGACCAGTATCGACAAACTCAGTTGCATAGCCAATAATCCATTATATGTTTTCCTAAAAGAAATGAATAATTACATTACATTTTTATTTTTAAGAAATCAAATAACCAGTAATTGCAAAGTCAGAACCACCCAAACATGAAGTAATATTAAATGTTTATTTTGGAAGCAGTGAAAATGTGTGATAAGAAAAGTTAAACTGCAGTAAGAAAAAAGACAGATGATAATTAATTTACACCTCACACAAAATGATGTTAAAATGATGAGTTTATAAGAAGGCAGAGGTACAACATTCTTGACTTAAGAGTAAGATCAGTTCTCAAATAAAATATTCTATATGTAGATGTAGTAGGCAGTTTACAATAAATCTTTCTAAAAGGGAACTAACTTCTTATAGGAAAATAAATGAGTGTGACATTCATAGGCTTTATGTGGTGACCGGTGGGTTCAGGTTACTTAGTTGAATCCCAGTAGATCACTGGGGATTGGAAATTATTTGATGACTGTCAGTTTAAAAATCCACTAATAAAATATAACGTACTAATGTTACGAAACCCGAAAAGTTTGCACATTTGAAAACTGTTAAGTGAGTAGAGAATTCATCTTTGCCTTCCTTCTTAAATTCTCTAGAGGTGTCTTTATAGCCATATGCCTTCTGTTAAAGCCTGAAAAGCTGAGGATATAAGGCATTTAGAAGAGATAATTTCTACTTTAGGAGATTGCCCTTTACTGTTAGAGATATCCTCAGGATGATCCGTCAGTGTGCCAGGTCTGTTTATAACTGGAGGAGGTTTCTAAAGCCTCTCTCAATTTCTGCAGTAAAAAAGAACATCATCCCCTTGGACTCAGTCAGCACCTTGTTCATGCCTCTGTTTTAGCTTGTATTATATTATCTTGTGTTGGACTATTTACATGTGATTATCCATCAAATTATAGCGAATGTCTGAAGAGGAAGGAACATATTTTGTTTGGTTTGATTTGTTTTTCATGCCGGTGTTCCTAGGGTTTATTACAGTGGAAGATCGATATTCTTCAACGTATATGAAAAACAACAAAAACAGGAAGGAAGGAAAGAAAGAAGGAGGGAGGGAAGAGAAAGGCAGATGATGTTCTAGGATAATGTCCTTGCAAGATATTCTTATAGGAATGTAATGATAAATTGAACACAGTTTAAGAGTACTATCACCTTCAAACAATGGTTGCCTCTCCAAACCTTTGAGCTCTGATCATGTAGCCAAGCAAACAGCATAGTTTTCACAGCAGAAGGTAAGACACAGTATAAGCATACATAAATCTAAGATTACTGACTTTTTATAATATAATTTGGGACTGCATGGAACTTACATTCTGTCATTGCACTGATTCTAGCAAAAATATAAATTTCATCACAGCTATATTCTGGGTTGTTAAGAAGCAAAAATGTGTGCCCACAAATTTGTGTTGTGAGGATATTAAAAGGCTTTATATGATATCAGTATCAGTTTTCACTATCTGTGATATTGCACCTTCAGACTTCTTTCCCTGAAGCCATTAGATAATTAAAAAACAAAACAAAAAGTGGAATGTTTATTTCTCAATGTTGCCTTAAATTACCGCTCATTTGTTAAATACTAATGTTATGAGTAATAGCACAAGAAAGAGGGTTGTTACTAGATAATTCTGAGTGGGAAGGCCTATAAAAGGAGCGATGAAAAATATGTTACACTTAAGTAACGTTAAGATCACAGCAACGAGATATGTGATGATTTTAATAGCTCTTTATCAGGCTACCCAAAAGTAACAGTAAAATGTTAATCTGGACAAGGTACATGCCTAAAATACAATTTCTTTAAAAAAAAATCAAAAAGAAGCATACCAAATACCAAACCAAAATTATTTCCCAGAAACACATTATGTAAGCATAATCTTTATTTTTTTTTTGTTTGTTTGAACTGTTAGATCATGAAAAGACTAAGAATTCCTTCATCATGAACTTCATAAGAACTAATACACTGTGTTCATCTGCAGGTTTTATCAAGAATTTAGCTAAGCTACTTCATGATATTGCTGTTCTGCCATCTGTTTTGTTTGACCAAGCAGCTTGCAGTGACCTTAACCTGACATTAGCCCCTCAGACAAGGACCTGCCCAGGATAGCAGCCCTCATAGTCCTAAGTAAATATGCACTCTGATATGACTTTACGGCAGCCCTTTGGACCAACGGTTTCCCCTGTTTCCCAATGGCTTCTCTTTATGTGGCCCTAAGATAAGGCTTCCTTGGGGCTTACCAAAATCCCCCTCTTTTGGTTTGAATTGGCTAATTTGGCCTTAGGCCAGGAACCCCCTAGCACTCTACTCACAGACCCTATTAAAGGCATATGCCTTAGGTCCTGTCTTTCTCTGTACCCTGTCTTCCCTCACCTCCCCATGTGGCTCCTTGAAGCCTGTAGATACTCCAGAACCTGTGGGTGATAGACTTCTCTATTTTCATACCTCTTGTGGTCTGTTGTTGAACCTTGGCTCACCATCTGGCACCCATGGGTTGCCATGGGTTAATTTGACAAATTCATAGCATGTTTATATACAGAAAATTGCCTTGATTCATTACAAGTTCAAACAGCAAAATTCTTGTTAAACCAAACTTAACTGAAATAAAATAGTAATGGAATATCATATTCCTTTTACCTTTAATACAACATTCAATTCTAATGTACCGGATATGTACATTTTTCTAAACTACATGGACTGTAACCACATTTGATAGGAGCTACAGTATATTTATTGCATAATTATTCTGCTTTGTTACAAAAAGGTGTTGTCCAGTAAAGTTTAAATTAGAAATAAATGTGTGTGTATATATATATATATATATATATATATAATATTTCTTAAAGTTTCCATGGTGTCCTAAAGATGTGTCCTTTGATTTATATTTTATTTGAATTATTTTACTTACTCTCCAGATATGAGTTATATACACATACCAAAAGAAAAAAAATAACTTCAATACTTTTATTACATTTTGAAAATTTTGTTAAACCTTCCTTTATTTTGTAGTTTTTAACATACTTAAATGATGTGAAACATTTTTAGATTATTATTTAAAAAAAAATTTAAGTTTATTTATTTGAGAGAGAGAGACAGAGAGTGAGCAGAGGAGGAGCAGAGAGAGAGGGAGAGAATCCCAGGTAGATTCTGCGCTGTTAGCTTGAAGCCCCATGTGGGGCTCAAACTCACGAACCGTGGTCATGACCTAAGCCAAAATCAAGAGTCCAACGCTTAACCGACTGAGTCACCCAGGTTCCCCCAAATTTTATGTTATTATTACATTTGTAGATTTCAATTTGTTTAGCAATGTTCTACTTATTCAAGGCTCTGTGCCATAGATATTTCCTTATGGAAAAACCTACTAGACAATGGTATTTGTTCAGATGACCCCAGTGAGATAACTCACAATAAAATTTAAGGGAAAAGAAAATAAGGACATCGCCCAAAGTCACAAGCTGGTTAAGTGTGAGGGGTGGCTGAGTACCCTCAAAACCTAAGCAGAGCCCTTGATACTACATTGCCTCCCAAATGTGGCAGTCCTGAGTAAGTTCCCCAAAAGATTTACTTCTTGGGGCACCTGGGTGGCTCAGTCAGTTAAGTGACCAGCTCCTGATTTCGGCTCAGGTCATAATCTCATGGTTCCTGGGATCCAGCATACGTGTTGGGTTCTGGGCTGACAGCATAGGACCTGCTTGGGATTTTTTTTCTCTCCCTCTCTGACCTTCCCCTCCTCGCTTGTTCATACTTGCTCTCTCTTTCCCTCTAAATAAATAAACTTAAAAAGAGATTTGCTTCTCAGTTTTACGGAGCTCTCTGTCTTCAGACTCTCTACTGCTCATTCTATCTTCCATATTGTTACCAGATTTAATTTGCTGAATGGCAAATACTACCCCCTGATCTGAAAGAAAAGAAAAAGTCCAGATGCTAGGCAGTCATCTGGGACTCTACCATCAGTGCTAACCACACTATCTATTCTCAGTTTGTTCCATTCTGCAACATCACATCACGAACTTAATTACAGTAGGCCAGAAGGCTTATTGTTACTGTTCTGCTTCTTTGCCTTTAATATGCTAATTCTTCTTCCTGGGATGCTCTTTGTACACCATTCATGCTATTGTTTTGTAATGTATATATAAGTTGAAGTATAGTTGACATACAATATATATTAGTTTCTGGTGTACAACATAGTATTTGGACAATTTATATATACTATGAAATGATTGCCATAATAAGCATCAATACTATCTGTCACCATACAAAGTTATTATAATGTTATCAACTATATTTCCTATGCTGTACTTTTAATTCCTATGACTTATTTATTTTACAACTAGACGTTTGTACATCGTAATCTGCTTCACCTGTTTTGCCCATCCCCCTACCCTGTGACAACCACATTTGTTCTCTGAATTTATGAGTCTGTTTCTGTTTCTTTTGTTTTGTTTTTAGATTCCTCTCATAAATGAAATCACATGGCATTTATCTTTGTCTCACTTATTTCACTCAGCATAATACCCTCTAGCTTCATCCTTGTTGCAGCAAATGCCAAGATTTCATTCTTTTTCATGGCTGAGTACTATTACAGTGTGTGTGTGTGTGTGTGTGTGTGTGTGTGTGTGTGTATGTGTGTGTCTGTACGTGTGTACACAACATCCTTATCCATTCATCTATTCATGGACACTTCCTGGTCTTGGCTATTGTAAATAATGCTGCAATAAACATAGGACAGCATATGTTTTTGTGAATTAGTGTTTTGTTTTCTTTGGATAAATACCCCATAGCAGAATTACTGGATCGTATGGTATTTCTACTTTCTACAGTGGGCGCAACAATTTAAATTCCCACAAATAATGCATGAGGGTTTCCCGTTTTCCATATCTTCACCAACATTTCTTATTTCTTGTCCTTTTGATACTAACCATTCTGACTGGTTTGAGGTGATACCTTATTGTGATTTTGATTTTCATTTCTCTGATGATTAGTGATGTTGAACATATTTTCATGTGTTTGTTGGCTATTTGTATGGCTCCTTTGGGAGAAAAAGATCTGACCAATTTTAATCAGATTATTTGCTTTATGTTATTGAATTGTAGGAGTTCTTTATGTATTTGAATATTAACCCTTTCTTTGATATATCATTTATATATATCTTCTTTCATTCAGCAAGTTGCCTTTTTGTTTTATTGCCTGCTGGAAGCCAAGCTATCCCAGCCTGAGTGGCAGGGCCTGGGCTGTGAACGGATTGGTGACTGCAAGGCGGCCCACCGACACGGAAGCTTCTTGCACTCCCGCTTTTAGGTAATTCGGCCTTAAAACAACCTGGGGTATTGTCTATTGGGGAATTGCCCTCGACAGGCCCTCTGGGAAAAGAACCATTAGGAAAGAAAATAAGGTTCTGCAAGAAATTGTGTAGCCTTACCTTTAGCCCTTGCCATCCCCTATGGAGACTCCTCTACTTAGAGGGAGGATAGCCTCATGCATTTGCCAGCAAAGGCGGCCAACAAAAGAGAGACATACGGATCTGAAAGCCCCACTCCAGTAACTAAGGAGTGTATCTCTGGGCACAGGTGACTTCAACCCATAGCCCCACCTGGCCCCCCGGAGGCATTCCTGATGATGACTGAACCTAGTCGGTTAAGGTACAGAATGGTTCATTGGTTCCTAGGTGCATTGTCTCTCTGAGAATGTAGGAGGCATGGGTTTCTAAGGCCTTTTCAGCCCCTTCCTGGCACCTCGGACCGAGGCAAACACATTGTTCTTCTGGCCTCATGTGGTTGGGAGGTCATGTCTCTGTAACTGTTCCACTTGAGGTGTTGAGAAATGGAGGTCCTTTCACGAGAACAGCAAAGCAAATGCTTTGTAGATTATAGATAAACACAGGTGCATAATAGAATAATGTAAGAAATGAATCTATAATCAAAGGGTATGCGGGAAAGTTAGGGGAAAATAGCCATGTTATTTCTTAAAGGTTGTTTACACATAGGAACATTTTCAAAATTAGGTAATGTTAGAAAAACAGATGACATATGTTACAAGGAAATCACTAGCATATATAATGTCACGTTTACTACAATAAATCGGCCAGTTCAACACGCTGCTGTTGTCTGTGTCCATTTTTATTCTAGTTTTAGTTTTTTATTTTAGTTTTTTATTTTCTGTTTTTTATTTTAGTTTTGTTTTATTTTCACCGACGTCGTTCTTCCTTCGGGAACCCCTGGACCTGCTGGAGCTGGACTCTGGCAGTTGCCAAAGCTTTTTATTTTGGTATAGTCCTAATTGTTTCCCTTGGCTGAGCAGACAGATCCAAAAAAACATTGGTAAGGCCAGTGTCCAAGAGTTTACTGTTTATGTTTTCTTCTAAGAGTTTTATGTTTTCAGGTCTTACATTTAGGTCTTCAATCCATTTTGAGTTTGTTCTTGTGTATGGTGTGAGAAAGTGGTCCAATTTCATTAATCTGCATGCAGCTGTTCAGTTTTCCAAAACCATTTATTGAAGAGACTGTCTTTTCCTCATTGTACATTCTTGCCTCCTTTGTCATAGGCTTATTTCTGGGATCTCTGTTCTGTTCCATTGATCTGTGTTTATGTTTGTGCCATTGCCTTACTGTTTTGACTGCTGCAGCTATGTAGTATATCTTGAAATCTGAGATTGTAATACTTTTAGTATGTTAATTCTTCCTGGGATGTTCTTTCTAGCCCACCTTTGCTAATTGATTGTTATATACATATACATATACATATACATATACATATACATATACATATATATAACAATTGTTATATAAATACAATTATATATATATAATATATATTTATACATTATATATTATAATGTATAAATATATACATTAATATATATACATATAATATATGTATAAATGTATTTATAATATATATAAATGTATTTATATAACAATTGTTATATATATATATATATATATATATATATATATAAAATCCTTTTGGGTGCCTCTTTCCAGTCACTTTAGCTTTATTTCTCATCCTCATGCTTAAACCTCTATCAGATGGTAAAGTATCGTTTCCCTAGCCACCTTAGTATAGAATTTGTGTTAAACTCCCATATGCTATTCACCATGTTGTAATTTGTTTCAAAATGCATAATCTATCTTTCCAGTTTGACTCATGTATATCAGGATAAGGAAATATGTTTAATTTTCAACCCCAAGTAATCTAAAGTATGGTAGCTACTCATAAAGTAACTATTTGTCTAATTTGAATAACATGTCTCTTGGATATACATTTGACCTTTGAATAACATGGGTTTGAACTGTGTGGGTCTACTAATTCACAGATCTTTTACAGCACAGCACTGTAAATATAGTTTCTTTCTTTGTGATTTACTTAATAATATTTTCTTTTATCTAGCTTACTTTATTGTAAAAATGCTGTGTATAACACATATAATATACAAAATGTGTGTTAATAGACTGTTTATGTTATAGTAAGGCTTCCAGTCAACAGTAGGCTATTAGTACTTAAGTTTGGGGGAAGTTAAAAGTTAAATATGGATTTTCAGCTGCGTGGGGGTTAGTGACTCTGACCCCCAAAATGTTCAGAGCTCAATTGTTATTAGTTTCTTTACATAGACTGTTATCTAAATCTTAGGTACTATTTTAAACATGTGTTTCTAAACTTAGCTTTCTTTATTCAGCCTTGACTTAATGGGAAATAGGATTTCTTTTAATAGTATAATACTCCTCTCATAATTTTTTTCCCTAGTAGTTAACATTTTTTTCATCTTTTCTTTACATTTCCAAGGAAAACATGCTTTATTCACTTTCACTGATCTAAAAGCATGTCATTTCAGCTATAATTTTTGTTCTATATTTACAATGCAAATATTTGAGCATTATTATTTTATCTTACCTGTAAAGAACCTACACTTTTAGAACAAAATCCAAGAGGAGTCTTGATATGACATGTACTAATTTTGCATCCAAGGCATATTTATTGTATAATAGCATTTAGGTCATTCCCATGTCCTCTAGTTCAATGCTTCCCAACTATGTAGGATAAAACATCACTTCTTAAAAAAAATTCTATGATACATTTGTAAAATACAATGAAAATAAATTGCTAGAAAAATGAAATAATGATGAACTATTTACAATTTTCATTTAAAAAATTATTTGTTTGAACAAACACAAAATTACTCTTTCAAGTTGTCAAGATAGCTTACAAATGCTCATTTCCAATGACTAGACTATATAACTTCTATAGTGGAAATTTCAATCAACTGTTTCTGGGACAAATAACACATCTGCTTATAGATCATAAGTGGCACTCAAAGAAGTTGTCATTTCAGTTTGATCATGAGGAATGGTTGTGAATTAGACAGAAGATTGTAACAGAACACTCTAGGCAGAGGGATCAAATTTTACCCAAACTCAAGGAATGGAAATTACAATATTATTTTGGGATTGGTGAGTAGTAGAGATTGATGAAAAATGGAGCAATAAAGAAGGGGTAAACAGTAACCCAAAGTATGTGAATTGGACTACATAGGAGTTAATATAGAGTTGAAGAATGAAGAGTTTGAAACACTTAAGTTTTTCAAGACTTTTGCTGCCTATAAAAGAACACTTTTCTAGGAAAGTCAAATTTCTTGTTACCCATTGACTGTCATCCCCATTCTAGACTGGGTTTCCCCCCAAATCACTGTACCTAAAGCAATCTAATTAAACTAAACATGAGCATTATACCACTTAATTCAAGGGATACTTATCATATTTCTTTGTGCTTTTTAGTCACATCTACTGATCTTTCCCTTCTCACTCAAATATTCTTTCTTAGGCTTCTGTGATGAAAGAGTTACCTTTCTGCTGTCCTTCTGGAAACTTCTCTTAGTTTCCTTTTCAAACCTCCCTTTATTTAACATCTTTACATATTGGAATTCCTCAGGCCTGTATAGTTGGTTCTTTCCTTTATTCATTATATTGTTCTTTTGAAATTTTCTCTTCTATACTGTAATGGCTGCAAAGATCACCTACACATTTCTAATTCCCAAGTCAACATATTGAATCATGACCACTCTCCTGAGTCCTACATCTTCATACCCAAATGCCTACTAGTTATTTCTTCTTGGGTATTTCACGGAGATCTCTAACTCAAAATGAGCAAAACTGAGTACTTGTTTCCTACCTGCCTCTGTACTTGTCTGCACCAAAAATAAGAAAGCAAACAATGCTAAACCTGAAACTAATATCAGACTGTATGTTAACTAACTAGAATTCAAGTAAAAACTTGAAAAAGAAAGAAAAGCAAGCAAAAAAATAAACAAAAACACATAAAGGACTTAATAACTTATACTGTTCTTAGGATCCCAGTAGTTTAAACAGCAATTCAACATCATACTTGCATCCTCCCTAACCTTCATTCTTCACAACCAAACAAGTCTTGTTCTTTCTACCTCCTTTATCTGTCATATCCCCCTATTTCTCTTCCATCTTATCCACTGTCTGGGCCACATATTAACATAATTTCTCCAAGGAGATTCTGCTGTTTCACAGATTATCTCCCTTTGTTTACTATCCCAAACTACCATTCCCCCCCCCCCCCCCCCCCCCACTGTGTAGGTATCTTTGCACTTAAAATTACTTGTACAGTGTTTGGCTTCCACCGGAGAGTATAGAATCTATGAGAACAGGAATTGCATCTGTTTGAGTTAATCATTATCTCAAACATATAATAGAAAACTAGACAAATATCTTAGCAGATATCTATTGAGTTAATAAATGGTCACTATAAGATGGCAAAACATAGAGCTGGAGAAACGCTGAATCTGGTAAATTTCAACTCTTTTCTTTCAAGATGCATCCTCTAAAACTTATTCATCTATGTTGACCTTCTAAAGAGAGTGTCATTGTATCTCGTATTTTACAGAAGATAAAATGACATCTTCTTTATAGCTTGCCCATAAACAAAAATGGTTTTCTTATATGGTAATATATTTAGAAAATGGAAAAATGTAGACATAATTTAAAGGAATACACATAATAGTTTATATTTGTTATATATAATGACTAAATTGTCATAGTCACAGCCAAAAAGTACTAATTCAATTATTTTCCTGTGCCAATGGAATAATAATATTATTTACATACTGCCATTATCTAAAATACAGCTTTAATTTACAGAAAACCAATAATATGGTACATGGTGGTATATTTTGCACATTTCACAAATATAAAAGTCCTAGATACTCCTGGAAGATAGATATTTACTGTATTTTGATTTGATATTTACCTTACATGGAAAAGCAAGAGTCAGAGTAGTTAGGTAACATGTTAAGATGATAAAATATTAATAATTTGCAAAGCTCAGCTGCAGACACAAGTATGTCTGACTTCTGAGCATAAACCTCTACACTACATTTCTTCTCATGACAGTATGCATTTGTTCAATATGGTAGGACTACTTTTTCTGAGAGAAATCTAAGGGCAGATGATTTAAAATATATTAATATCAAATACACTGATTCTATGAAATAAGACGTGCATGTTGTATTATGGAATTCTGAAGTGTATGCAAAGAGAGGAGTAGGCATTGAGGCTCTTCAGGACTCACAGAAAATGACTACATTAATTCCCTCTTTGTGGAGGAATAATCCATTTTAATTTCTTAATTTTTAATGATATAAACACTTTGTGCATATTTGTTGCTTCATTTATTATTATAGAGACTTCAAAGGTATTTTTAATTTCTAGGTTTGAATGTTAATTAATGTTATTTTATGTCTGTATATAAAAAAACTGAAGAATACTTTGGAACTTTCTTTTGTATCAAATGGAAGGGAAGTAGACATCCTTCAAAAATAGCACCTCTAAAAAACAGATGAACATAGGGGAAAGAAAAAAATAGAGAGAGAGAGAGAGAAAAGAGAGAGAGAGTGAGAAAGGAGAGAGAGAGAGAGAAGGAGAGAGAGAGAGAGAGACAGAGAGAGAGAGAGAGAGAGAAACCATAAATGAAAAAAGAAAAGAAAATAGCATTTCTGTCTTGAAACATATTGTCTGTATGGGAAGTCAGATGTCCTGTCCCAGTCATGAAATGAAAACAGAACGTGAGAATTTGGGCTAATGAAAGTCATTAGTATATGTCAGGTGGTAGTGTATGGCAGTTAAGAGCAAAGCCCAGAACAAATATTGGCCAGTTCAAAGCTTGATTCTAATACACACTAAGTTCTTCATTTCGAATCTCTGTACCACCGTTCTTACTTTATAAACGGATGGATAACAATACCTAAATCCTTTTACGGAAAATTATAATAAAGGGCAGAGATATTGGATTATGTCCAAGGAAACGTAAAATCAATCAGATTCATATTAAAATTCTATTCTATGTGAATTCAAAGCTCATACCCTTTCAATTATAACATGTTCTAAGAAGAAATGGGAGGGGAGGAAGGGGACTGAGGTGGAAGGAAAGAAAACGGGGACAAGGATGGAAGGAAGAGGGGAAGGATAGAGGAGGAAAGAGGATGAAGAAAGAGAAGGGAGAGGAGGAAGGAGAAGAGTGGAAGAAAAAGATCTTGTCATTTCTATACACATGAAATTGTGAAAGCTGCCATGACGATATTTTAAGACAGATGCCATTCTCATTTTGCAAATGAATGAATTGAGACATATATTTGCTAAGTTGCATGCCATCCAAGGTAAATTATTAAAAATGACAATATTAGAAATTAAGTATTTTCAAAATTTCTAACTAGAATATCAAAAGTGAAGTTTTTAGTTAGTCTATCTACCCTATAATTCTCTCTACTATTTTCTGGTTAAAACTGATATTTTTATCATTAGAAGGATTGGAGAATTACTGAGTGCTTTCTTTTATTTATACAGTCTTTTTTTTTTTTTTTACATACATACAGTGTTCTATTAGTTTCAGGTGCACAATATAGTGATTCAACAATCCATACATCACCCAGTGCTCATCACAACAAGTGCACTCCTATAAGTAGGTTTTAAAATGCTTTTTAGAGTTTTGACATAAAGCAAATAAAATAATAGGAGAAAGAGGGCTCTTGAGGTCAAGTTCCTTGGAGAAAAGATTAAAGAGAAAAGTATGGGATGATATTGGGAACATTTATCAATCCTAGCTTTTAAAGTTCTTGCTGTGCTCTTGAACCATCAATATATCACTAGATAAGCTTTTGACATTTTACAAAATAGAAGTGAGACAGGGATAGTGAGCAACTGAAAATAACTCATTGTTAAAGTTTTAAAAATTATTTTTTATATATTTTTTATGTTCCAATAAAAACAAGCATGATATTTACATTTTAATTCAGCTACTAGCTCTCCATCTTTTCATCCTACATTAGTCATATTATTTTACTTACATATGGTATATAAATAAGTTAGTTAAATAAATAGCCCCATCTGTATTGTCTGCCTTATAAAAACCTTATTAGCTTTTTATAATCAGAATATGATGGTCAGTAAATTATACACTAATACAAAGTTAAATTCTATACATCTTTCTCGGGAGAAAACCCAGAAGAATTTGGGCATTTAGTGAAATGGTTTAATCAAATGTCTTTCTCTGTGAATATATTTATATTTATTTTAATGATATTTTGATTTAAAGAATAGTAAAAAGTATTTTCAAATATCCTACTCTTTCACCCCAAAACTATCACTGCTAAATATGAGTGCATTGTGAAATCCACAAAACTTTTGAACAGGTATAATTTATTCAATACATTTTGGTTAAACACTTATCTTTGTTCTAAATGTTGCAGACACAGGAATGATAACAAAACAAAACCAGATCCCTGATTTTGCAAAGGTGGAATAACAGGGTAGGCCAAATAATAAACAAAATGAAAAAAAGGGAAAATAAACAGTATATTAAATAGTAATAACTTGTAGTAAAGAAATAGAACAGGATAGGGTAATAGAGAATATTGGCAGATTTTACCACTTTAAATAAGTAGTCAGCAAATTCTCCCAAAGAAAAAGTGACAATTAAGTGGACCCAAATAAGACACTGACTAGTTTTATGAAGCAAATGTTATGATCTAACCTGATAGCTCTAGTTACTATGGAAGGAATATACTGAAAGTGCTAAGAACAGAAACAGAGGAAAGATTTAGGAGCGCTAGCAGTAGAGGTGGTGAAAATTTGTCAGTTTGGATATATTTGAAAATATCACTGAGACGATGGATTATATGTGGGGTATGAGATTAAGATATGAGTTATGATGCCTCTAAGTGTTTGACTTGAGGTATTCGAAGGATGCAGTTGCCACTTATTGACTTCGGAAACTCTGTGATAAAATTTTGAGGTAAGACCAAGTGTTCAATTTTAGATATACTAAGTTTGAGATTCCTAGTAAACATCCAGATAGATGGGTGGGTAGATACATAACTAGATACATAGATAGATGCATAGGTAAATATAGATAGATAGATAGATGATAGATAGAGATACATACAGAGATGTATACATACATAGATAAATGGATTGACAGTTGAGGAGAAAAAGATAAGCTACAGTTACATATAATATATAAGTCATCAATAGATAATATTTGAAGCTATGGGATTCAAAAAGGTAAATGAGTAAATATTGGGAGAAGTTTCAATGACTGAGTTGGTGACAGTCCACACCTAGTAAGTCAGATGATGAAGAAGCAGCAAGAGAAAATGGAGAAGCAATGAAATAAGTTTGTTTTTTTTTTAAATATGTCTATTATCCTGAACTCATATAGCAAAAGAGGAAGAAGTGCCTATCAGTGGCAAATGTTGCTGATACGCTAAGATAAAGCATTAGAAATGACCTTTGGATTTTAGCAAGGAGTTTTTGCTGCGGCAAAATCAAACTGAAAAGGTATGGAGGCAAATGCCTAAATGGAGTAGTTTTAGGATCGAATGAAAAGAGAAATGTGGATAGACAATATGAAGAGGATGAAAGTAATCATAGAAATAAAGCAGAAGCTGGAGAAGATAGTGAAGGCAAGAGGTTTTTGCTTGTTTGGGGGTGTGTGTGTGCATGCAGGCATGTGTCTGTGCATGCATGTGTGTGTGTGTATGTGTGTGTGCATGTACATGTGTATGTGATATTAAGTAAAAGAACATGACTCAGTATATTTTCTTTAATCCCAGGAATTATTTTGATGTTTTTGTTTCATGAATATCTTTAGTAGATACATTGTCTATATTGAAGTTTAAATTATAGTATCTAGATGAAAACTAACTTTCTACTAGAGGTCAGCATATATTACTAAAATACATATATTCTGCTCAAACTATTTGAATATTTATATCTAATCTATGCATTATAAGAAATCATGTCAATGGGCAATTATCAAGGAGTCAAGTTTAAACTCTGCCAGTATCACAAGGTTCATCACTTATTTTTTTCTTTTACATTTATACACATTAAATTTATCTCTCCAAATGATTATTAAAACTAATATATATATATACATATATATATATATTAGTTTATATATTGTGTTCAAGGCATCATGACAAATATGTTACATATATTATTTTTAGTTTTCATTCCAAGCTTACATACAGATTTTATTAACCTATTTTCTAAATAAGGGTCCTGGTGATCAGCATGTCAGCGAGTTTTCTGCACCTTGATAAATATGATTGATGCAGCAGGGATTTGGTCCAGATATATTTAATTCCAACGTCCATGACTTTCAACTTTTACTGCTTTGTAACACAGTGCTTACTGAAAGATAGGGACTGTCATAAGCAATACTTACTTAGTATGTTGAGTAGAGCCAAGTACAATGAAAGGCACTTAACATGACCTTACTGCTAAGATAGCTGTTACTTTGTCTAGGCAAAACAGTATCTTGAACAATAAACAAAATCAATCTTTCTCATATTTACAAATTTGAACTTTTAGGAATCATGAAGCAAAAAAATGTGAATTAATCCAGATTTTTTTCTTTTAAATGTCTTGCATTGTTGGGACAATTTATCAAGCTACCAAACTAAAACAAGACAAAACAAAATCCAGTTTTACTGACAAGTCAAAGACTTGGATGTTTTAACTTCCACATCATCTGGTGTTAATTGTGCAATAAAGGCTGGTGAGGAATCCAGAAATAATCCCCTATGTGGCCTACTGAGTTTCCCTAAAGGTTAGCTACTGGTAGTGCAATTACAAGAATTACTGAAATGTAAGCAAAACTTCTATATCAAAATTCCTTTTCTTTTTAAAGGAGATAGAAGTTTATTGAATATACCACAAAGGAGGGGTAACAAGACAGCAGAGAGACTGTCTGCCTTTAAACCAAAATTCCTAAACCAAATCTTTGTCTCTAAAGAATATTGGCTTTCTGCATGCTTAATTTTTTTCACAATTTAATTAATAATTGAAAATGTAAACCCCCATGTCTAACCTTCAAATACAATCTCAATATCAAAATTTAAATATATGGGAAAAAATAATTAGCAGCCCATTAGCGGTTTCTCATTACTCTGAGATGGATTTTGCATCAAGGTTTAGACACAAGTCAGAAAGGACATAAAAGCCAGTCTCATTTTAGAATCTTGATCTTTGGAAATCCTTGACCAATTCAGTATCCATTCACTACCTTCTTTCCTTTAATTTAATTGTATTTTTCTGATGAGTTTTAAATTTTTAAGAGTGAAATAATACAAACATCAGTAACCTCTGGGTGATTTTTTTGTTTTGTTTTGTCTTAGTCTTGTATGATATAAAAAAACCCAAAAACCTTATTGAGGTATTAAAATAGAAGTAAATTACAACATGCATGAAATTTATGTTAAAATTCTATTACCACAATATATATTCATTTATATATGACTCTAGTGGTAGTATTGAAAAATAATGTGATTTGGAATTCCTTACAAATAGTTTTGAATCTCTTGCATTCCACTTATGAACTTTATGAACTTGTAAAGTTCTTTACCTTTTATTTCCATATGTAAATAAAAGTTACTGTTACTAGCTAATAGGTTGGTCATAGATTTACAATTACTAAGTGAGAAAGTACGTATGATCTTCTGCAATTAAAAGCAGGAACAGTTTTGTCTCTCCCTCTTATCCAGAAACATAGCTAGAGTATAGTTAAATGAAATCAGTGACTGAATTTTATTTTCAGAACAATAGAAAAAAGCTTATTTGACATGTCTGTATAGCAAAATAAATGAAAATATATTGTTGTAAAAAATGTCAATCTTTCTCAATAAATTAAACTGCTAGTGACCTTTCAAGCCAATGAAAAACAGACAATGGATGAAATATTGTATACACATACGTATATCCATGATGTACACGTATATTTATGTGTTAATTTTCTAACCCAGGAAGTATGTATTTTATCTTTTCTGAATGAAACATCTTTGATGTGAATATAAAAATGTTTAACATATTAAGCGAGACTTTTTTAAGGAATTTAAACACTGTAACTTTGAAATAAGTAAACTTTCCATAAAAAGCGAGATGTTCATTTTTCAAGACAATGAATTCTAAATAATTTTTAAATGGCTAGACTGTATCATATATGCTAAATATCATTTTTAGTAAGTTTGTCGCCTTTTGCTTGCTATTTTCTGTGAACACTGATAAACTCTATGATAATTTGAATACGTAATGAAGTATACAGAGAGAAAAACCTAGGGAAATTTTGTTGTGAAGGCTGAGAAGCTGAGCACTGGAAATTTTACCTCTTGACAATGGTCCACCTTAACAGAAAAAACAGACATAATAATTAGCTACTATTTAAACTGACTATGAATATCTTCCACTGAAATAGTATATGAAGTAGCTATCCTACTCATCATAAAACTAACGTTAAAAGTCAGGACTATGTTTTGATACAACTTCGTCAGCATTTAATCAAGTGACCAATAATCTTTGGTGCAGATAAGAGAATTTTAAGTGAACAAATATAACTTACCTTATCCACAATACATATCTGCTTTCTTGTTTGAGCATCAAGTACTTCAATCTCAAAGTGCGTAGTTTTTGAATGTTTAACTACTGGAATTGATTTTAGAGGGCCCGCTGAGAGCACAAAATGCGACAAACAGTGGAAGTTTCTCAAGTCATTCTTCAGGATGGACCGTGTAGCTCCTCGGGAAAATATTTCTCTCTTGCGTTCTGAAGCAAGGGACTTGTGCCTTTTGAACATTGTGTGAACCAGGAGAATCTGTCATGTCAACAGAAGACACTTGCCAGTGTGTTCCCTTTGCACCAGTTTAAATACTGCGGGTGAAACCAGGAAAGGTCAAGTGCCATGCCATTCCAAGAGTTCAGTTTTATTTAGCAGGCTTGAAAACAATGACTGATCTATTTCTATATATAACACACTATTGTAAATTGCTGCAGTGTAGAGGATTACTTTACCAGCATTCCAATTATTTCTTGCTTTCTCCTTTTATCTCTGCTTCTTAATATGGCCACTAGTATCTGAAATTCCAGAGCAAGAAAAGAATAGACAGAGTTTTTATCTCTGAATTCTGCATGCACCTCAAACAAATATATTATTATTGACACATTCACATTTACAGGTATTTAAAATTAGCATAGGGATATCTTATAGATAAATTAAAAAACACCTAGTACATAATTATATAACAAAATTTTTTATAAGTGTTGCTTAAGAGAAAGATTTGTGGCATGTTTTAAATAGATATAAATAAATATAAATATATAAATATATATTTAATATATAAATATTAAGTGTTATATAGCACAATATAATATAATATAAATTGTATATACAAATAAACATATATATGTTACAAAAAGGATGAATTCTTCACTGTACAGGGAATAGAAAGATGGAACATCATCCATGAGATTGGAATATGTAGAAAGCAATTTTATAACTTAAGGAAAAATAAGTAAATCTCATTTTAACATTTCTAAACATTATATGCTATTAGCAAATCTTTGAATTTATATAAAAAATTAATACTAAACATTACGTTTACCACAGCACTAAGTTATGACAAATTCAAATACTATCATTATAAACAATGAAGAATGTTAAACAACCTGGAAAGAGGGGTTTGTTGGAAAGACTCAAAGCACTTGGATACCTATATATCTGGTGAAGAAACAACTGAAAAATATCCAAAATATATTGTCACTGATTCAAAGGGATATTACAGGAAAATATTCTGAGATGTTATCTGCAATGAAGACATGAAGAGTCAAGTGGCTAAAATTATAGAGAAGTGAATATATATATATATATATATATATGGCTAATATTTACTGTTATAATTAAACAAAATAACATGATTTTTAATTGTGACCAAACATTATGCAATGAATATCTACTTACACATTGTGCAGTTATCATTTTCATATTCTAGACAACCATTACACTCAATATGTAATCTTTTAAAAACAGAGAAGACAAAAATATATATATGTTTGTGTGCCTGTTACACATACACACGTGTTGTGCAATTTCACCACTCAAATTGCACAACACTCCATCCCTTTTCTCCCACAGCTTAGATCTAATCCATTAGAAACCCAGAACACAGTCTTCTCACCATCCCACAGCGACCTTCAAAGCATCAACCTCACCTGTGTTCCTTTTCCAAACTAGTCTTTCTGTGTCAATACTGGCTGATCTATTATCATTTTAATATAGCAGCTAGATTGATCAGGCTCTATGCAAAAGCAGACCTTGCAATAATCTGCTCAACACACTGCAGAGTCTTTCTATTTTATGTAGCAAAAACTCCAAAGTTCTCCGTGAAGGTCTGTAGGATCTGCATCATCAGCACCTTGTTATATTTCTATCTCATCCCTTAATCTATCTATCTACAGTGCCTAACACAGTGTCTGGTACATATTAGGTGCCCAATAAATATATATTAAACAAACAATCAGTAAATGTATCTTAAAGGTGTAGCAGAATGGGGTGATGCTAATAGCATGCTCAGGTAAACTACGTCTTATACTAAAATGACATAAACATATCCTGTAGGTCTCTCCAGATATAGTTTCTATTTAAAAAAAGGAGTAGTCTAAAGGACACGGGAGTTGAACTGAAAGAGCTCCCATTGCCAAAGTTGGAAAAATACAAGCAAGAAAATAAATGCTGATGATAATGGATTCTAACGCAAAGAGCAATATAAATATCCATGAGTCCATACTGTTATGAATAAATGATAAATAAATAAATAAATAAATAAAGATAAAAGGTGGGTTTTCCTTACACAAGAATTCCAGATAGTATATATAGATACTTTCTTGCTGCATGTGGATTTCACTTAGTGACACACTTACAAAAATAATGAATGGAAGGGAAAATAGAAATGTTATGGAGGAGAAAACTGGAAGGTAGAGAGCATTTTAACCAAGAGGCCAAGTTTAAGATCACCATGAAAAGTCATGGTGATATCATGTACCCAATGATATCATGAGGTGAAGACATTTCACCTCTGTGGTACTCTTCCAAAAGTTCACTTCCTCAGTCTAACCTTGGGAAAAATCAAGACAAACACAAATTGAGAGACAGTCTACAAAATACTTACTATTCTGAAAAACTCTCAAGAATTTGAAAAAGAAGGAAAAACTGAGAGACTGTAACGGATCAAAAGAGAATCTGTGGTTACATGACTAAAAAATTCAATGATGTCCTGTTTCCTGGAACAGAAAAAGAAATCAGTGGAAAAACCTGTGAAGTAAGAATAACATTTGTACTTTAATTAATAGTGATGTGTCAATACTAATTTCTGAATTTTGATGAATATACCATTGCTATCTAAGATGTTAAAATTAGGGGAAGCTGGGTAAAAGTACACACACAGAAAAACCTCTCTGTACCTCCTTTTCAATGTTTTTGTAAAATTACTCCAAAATGAAAAGTATAAAATAAATACACACCCATCCCAACACATAAAATAAGGAATAGATAAAGAGAAAAATGGAAGTGAAAGACATTTAAAATAAGAAACTTTCAGATTTTCATCTGTGTCAATCACTCAAGTTAAACATTTTGGAAGAGAATAAAAATCACTTTAGATATTATGCTACTTATTATTTCATTATGTATTTTGGAAGTAGTTTTAAAAATAAAATGATTTATATTTGCTATGGTGTTCTCACAAGATTATTGCTAAATAGATCATAATAAAAATAACACCCTTAATTAATATTTGTTTAATACTAGACCTAGAATATCACTTTGTAAACTAGATTTCAATTTAAAATATATTTAAAATGGAAAAAAAGGATTACAAAAAGATACAATCTCAAATCAGAACCTTTATTCTAATTGCATTTATTTATAATAAAGTGTGAAGGAGAAGAGTTAAGATACTATTGTTCTTTACCTCCATATTTTTCATTCATTTTTGACAGAAAGTTACCCATTTCAGTATATTTTCCATTTGAAGTACCATTTTAAAATATTAGATTATTTTAAATAATTAACAGGCTAATTTTTTGGAGCAGTTCTAGTTTACAGAAAAAAATACATAATTGAATGTGCAGAATTCCTATATACTCTTCCTCTTCTGCAACACAATTTCTTCATTAGTGTGGAATTTTGCTACAACTGAACCAATATTGACAGATATTTATTAATTAAAGTGCATACTAAGCCTTTGTGCTTTACAGTTCTTTGAGTTTTGACAAATGTATAAAGTCATGTCTCCACCTTGATAAGATCATACAGAATAGCTTCACTGACTTGAACATGTCCTGAGCTCCAACCTCCACTGTTCCCCTGTTCCAAACCCGTTGGTCACAACTGATCTTGGTGCTATCTTCAAAGTTTCATTTTTTCCAGAATATCATTAATTAAAATTATATAATATGTAGTATTTTGAGAGTGGCTTTTTTTCATTTGGCAGTAGGCTTTTAAGTTTCCTCCACACTTTTTCATAGTTTGATTTCTCTCTCTCTCTGTCTCTCTCTGTCTCGTGTGTGTGTGTGTGTGTGTGTGTGTGTGTGTGAATAATCCCTTCGTGTATGGGTATAAGACAGTTTATTTATTCATGCATTTATTGAAGGACATCTTGGCTATGGCTATAAACATGCATGTTCAGGTTTTTGTGTGAATATAATTTTTAATTTATTGAGGCAAGTAACTAGGCGTGTTAATCCTGGATGGAATGATAGGCCTATGTTCAGCTTTATATGACCCTATCAGACTGCCTTCCAAAGTGGTTGTACCATTTTGCATTCCCACCAGCAATAAATGGGAGTTACTCTTGCTCCATCTCTTTATCAGAATTTGATAAAGATGTTGTCAGTGTTTTTGATTTTGGCCATTTTAATAGGTGTGACATAGTATGTCATTGTTTTAATATGCAATTTTCTTTTTTTTTTTAAATGTTTTTTTAACATTTATTTATTTTTGAGACAAAGAGAGACAGAGCATGAACGGGGGAGGGTCAGAGAGAGAGGGAGACACAGAATCTGAAACAGGCTCCAGGCTCTGAGCAGTCAGAACAAAGCCCGACGCGGGGCTCGAACTCACATACCCCGAGATCGTGACCTGAGCCGAAGTCGGAAGCTTAACCGACTGAGCCACCCAGGCGCCCCTTAATATGCAATTTTCTAATGGCAAATGTGAAACATTTTTGGGGAGCACCTTTTTTTTATGTTTATTTGCCATCTATATATCTTCTATGGTGAAATGTCTGTTCAGATTTTTTGTCCAATTTGTAATTTTTCTTCTTACTGTTGAGTTTTAAGAGCTCTTTGTGTATTTTAGATATAAGTCCCTTATCAGATACGTGTTTTCCAAAAATCTTCTTCCAGTCTGTGGCTCATATTCTCACTCTCTTAACATTATCTTTTGCAGGGTAAAAGCTTTCAAATTCAGTGAGGCCCAACTTATCTTTTTTTTTTTTTTCATTCATGGATCATGCTTTTGGTGTTGTATCTAAAAAGTTATCTAAGCTACAGATTACCTGGATTTTCCCTATGTTATCTTCTACCTTTCTAAACCTGAGTAGTTATAATACTAGTTCACAGGAAAATGAAATTTATTCATAATAACCACAGTAACAGGCAGTGCTCTAACCTAGTTCCGTTAACACCAACAAATGTCTGCAAGCATATTATACTCTTCCCCTGTGAAGTTTATATGGTCTTATTTTTTCTCCAACTTTCCCAATTTTAGTGATACCAATGAACTATGAAATGGGCTCTGAATCAGCAAGCCAAAAGCAGATAGGAAGAACCTTAGTAATACAAAAATAAATTATTTTCTGACTCCCCAGAGGATATGAACTTTCCCAAAATAATATTTTATATCCTGATCTATTATACAAGTTTTCTGAAAGTCCTGAAACTACTAAGTGGCTGAAACCACTGATATTAACATTTCAACTAATACACAATAAATGAAAAAATATACATAGTAACTGAAAAACTATTTTGGCCACATAAAATAAATCACTTGTAATAGAAGTAAAGGGACAGAAGAGCAAAGCAGGTGTTATTATAAAGTTTCCATTTTACATTTTTGACCAACAGATTAGGATATCTGATCTAAACCAATTATCATTAAAAAAATAATGATAAATGAATCAGTTCAAATTACAGATAAATCCTGGTTGCTGTATTCAAAAAGGCAGTGTGGGTGAGATGTAGGGGGAAGAGGTCTGGTATTAAAGAAAGAGATGTGGATTCTTATTCTAACTCTGCCAGAGTGAGCTGTGTGATATTGGATACACTAGGTAACCTCCCTCAAAAGTAGTTATAATGAACGTTCATGAAATGAGTACATTCTTATCATGATCTCTAATGACCTTTATAACTATGATTTCTAAGTCATATTTATTTATTGATTGATTTTTCTTTTTTTCAAGTTTTGTAATTGAAATTCCAGTATGTGAGTGATGAATCATTCAATTCCACACCTGAAAGTAACAGTACACTGTATCCAAGTAATAGTTAAAAGACTGTTTCCTGTTTAAAATCAGCCATAAGAAAAAAGAAGAAATAGAATCTGCATAATAGTTTTCCCTCACAGTACTACTGGACAGTTAAGTAATGCTTGTAAATCTGTGATGTTACACTTAAATCAGACTGGAGTGCAAATATCTCTACCTCACCAAGTGCTATGGTGAAGTTAATGGTTTTCTGAAAGGCACATCCGTTGGTCTGAGATTTAATTTTTTTAAAGAAATTTGAGTAAAACAAAGTCTCATCTTTTGAGTACAAGGTTCAAATTTTTTGTAAAATCAAAATATCCATCCATGGAAGAGGAAAAATGAAAAGGAGGGGATACAACTTAATTTCATGGTTTCAAGCAAACCATGCATTTCTGTTTACCTTGATTTTATTTATTTATTTATTTATTTATTTATTTATTTATTCATATTTTTAAAAAAATTTATTTTAGTGAAAGAGAAAGAGTACACATGAGCAGGAAAGGGCAGAGGGGAGAGAGAGAGAGAGAGAGAGAAAAGCCCAAGCAGGTCCCACCCTCAGTGCAGAGCCCTATGTGGGGCTCTGAGCAGAAGTCAAGGGTCAGTGGCTCAACTGACTGAGCCACCCAGGCACCCCGTGTTTATTTATTTATTTTCCTTGCATTTAGATATGACTATTTACTAAAATGTTTCCTTTGGATTATTAATACAAATTACAAACTTATCACAAACCATTCAATTTCAGTCATTACTTAGCTCTGCTTCACTCCCCTTCATTGCAGACTGTGCTTTTATTAGGGCAGTTGGCTAGGCCCTCTCTTGTGTTCTTTGAATCATTCCTGGAGAGTTTCCAGATCATTCAGGCCTGTCCTTCCCCAGAGCCTGTCTTAAGATTGCAGTTGTTCTGTGATGTGTGGTGACACAGGCCACCCTTTATTTTGGGAGCCAAGCTCATAAGTATGCCTCTTTCTTTCAGGAATTCTCTGTCAGGAATGGTGTGGACCATAGACCTTTTTTCCTCAAAGTTCAAAGAAGGACTGAATAATTCCCATACAATTATTGTTTCCTCTACTTTGGTAGGTTGTGGGGAAATCATGGTCACACAAAAATTTAAGATTCAGTGTGAGAATTGAGAACTCAGTTTGTTTATTTTTTATTACATGAAGCTGCTTTTTTCATTCTGGTGGGAGATTGAGGCAGGTGCCCTTCTTTGGTTTCATAGATCTTCACGAAAACCTAAAGTACATCACAGAGATGAGGCAGTACAGAGTGAGGGTATTAACTATCCTCATCATTTAAATGCACATGTAAAACAAATCCTTAAAAATGAGATGTTTGAAGTGCATTTTCAACTGGAAGCAGAATGATTGACTATCAATATTTGAAACACCATCTTATTTTGTGATTCTGTGGGATTGTCATATTGTTTTCATTTTGATGCATTTTACACCACAATATTTACACAATTTAATCTACTTAGAAAAGGTTAGATCAATGCTGAAGTAGGTGGTATTCACAGAATAAAAGCCAATGCCCATTCATGCCAGGCTTATTATGGTCCAGGCAGTGTACTCCATGCTTATCCACATAGCAACTGGATAGGGTGGTTTTTATCCTAATTGCAGAAACTGAGAGAGAGAGAAAGAGAGAGAGAGAGAGAGAGAGAGAGAGAGAGAAAGAGAGAGAGAGAGAGAGAGAGTTTAAGTAAATTGACCAAAGTGATAGTCAAAAAGTGGTCACTAACCAGTCTAAGTTCCTGATCGCTTCCCAGTATCACTTTTCATGACTACCTACATACAGGTACATAGCCAAGTATATATAGCTAGGGGACTCTTATTTACTTTTACATTCAATGCTTGTGACTGAAAAATGGTAGACACATACACATTTTTCAAAAGCACACTTTCAAACCTTAGGGATTCTTCACTCACAGTATCATCTATGTGAATATGTTTTTGTGTACAAATGTGTGTGTGTGTGTGTGTGTGTGTGTGTGTGTGTGTGATGACAGGGCAATCAGTACTGTTCTTTGGAGGGTTTACTATTAATGAAACAGCAGATACAATGTCCCTTGAAAAACACATAGGCTCACACGTCTCTGGCTTTTATTCACTCTAAATTTGCCGGATGAGTCACTTTTCTGCCATTCTTAGATCACAACTATTCTGGGATTTATTTTGGGCCATAGTGATACCTGGAGTTATGCAATTTTCTTAAGGACTGAAGTAGCCACTGAAGGGTCATTATATTTGCTATATAAGAACATTAAACTGCACTGTGTTGAATACTCATTTTATTCTGTCTTCTGACTTGATATACAATGCGGTTTTTATAAAAGAATTACATTTCCTTCACATTTCAGGATTGATCTCAGTTAATGTATTTGTGAAATAATACAGCATAGTAGCTAATGTGTAGTAATGGCATTTAATAAAATTTAATGAATAAATTAATTAATAGCAATAAAATATGCTTAAGACAGTATAAAGAGATTGATAAAATATAGTTTTATGTTTGTAAGTATAGTCAATATCACTATTGGGGTAGAATGGTGTGGGACCAAAACATTTCTTTGATTACATTTATGAAGAAAGATCCAGTCAAAAAAAGTCTTACTTAAACCCTGCCATGTCTGTCTCCACTGAAAGAATGGAGTGACACTGGGTGAATAAGGAGAATCACTTATCAGGATGATATAAAAATCAAGTTTAAGTATCTTTTATTCTAGGAGAATATATGATCACATAAATAGTGAAGAATGGCATTTCTTTGCAGTTGAAACCAACTGATAAGGAATAATAGAATTACAAAGATACCACTTTGCTACCATCACAATTTTTTTTCCAGGGAAAAATCTTCAATAGACAATAAAACAAGATATTCTCATAGTTTTAAAGTGTCTCCCCATAAAGTAGTCACTAATTACAGAATAAAAATGTGATATTTCATTGAAGAAGCTTGGCAGCCATCACAATAAGTGATATATTTTAACATAAACAAAAATGGGATAAACTGATGCCTTGTATCCCCTGATATGACTTGCAGAGAACATAATATTGACTCTTTAATATTCCTTCCAAAAAACAATTGTTCATTCTAATCAAAAGAAAATGTCAGATAAAAATAAACAAGACCTCTGGACTAAATTCTTCAAAAGTTACAGTGTAAAAGTGAGTCAATAACTCTTCCAAATGAAGAAAGACTAAAGAAACATGAACAACAACTAGTATTTAATTCTAGATTAAAAGCGGGATCAGGAAAAAAACTTTCAGTTATAAAATAAATAAATCATGGAGATATAACGTATGCATAGCAGCATAGGAATTAGTCAATAATATTGGAATAACTTTGTATGGTGACAGATGTTAACTAGAATTATCATGGGGATCATTTCAGAATGTACAAAAATATGGAATCACTACGATGTATACCTGAAACTAATGGGATATTGTGTCAATTATACATCAAAACAAACAGACAAACAAAAGGATGAATTTGAGATCATTGAAGAAACAACAAATTATATATTAAATAACATTATTGTATAAAAATTTAATGTGCTAAGTTTGATACGTCTATCATAGTTCTGAAAGAGAGTGTACTTAGGAAATAAATGCTGAATTATTTAGGGGGAAAGGGCCATGACATCTGAGACTAACTCTCAAATAGTTTAGGAAAATATAGTGTATTCATACAAGTCAAAAATGGTAAATTTGGGCTAAGGGCGTTCTTTGTATTATTATTGTTACTGCTTTTTAAGCTAGTTACTATTTAAAAATAAGAAGTACTTTTGTTATAAATGAAGAAGTTCTTATATAGAACACTCAGAAGAGATGAAAGATAAGTACACTAGGGTATAAGCCTTTAATTTAATGTATATTCCACATTTGCAATGAGATTAGACATAAACAATAGTAGCTATGTGCAGTTTTCCAAAAATCTGTGACATCTTGCAACTTTTATCCTCCTGGTAAGTTTATTGGTAGTTTTACATCTTGGCTAGTCTTCAGTGCCATGACTTTCACCATTATGATATCACATCATTTATATTTTAGTGCAGTCCACACATGAAAGGCACTCAATAAATTATAGAAATGAATAATTACCATAAAATTACTATTCAATTCACTTTTCACCAACTACCTTATACTGGTATCAGTATGAAACTATGAAAGAAACTATGAAAAAATGCCATAAAAGTAAGCATCATTTTTCTCCTAATATTAGAGTTATCTCAAGACTCTTCTTTTGTCTGCAAATATTAATGAATTGGCAGGATGGTTTTATAAACACCCTAACATTTAGCTCTAAATATCACATAAATCATCTACTCAGTGCTGAAAAATAATATGTTAATTATTTAACTCCTGAATGATAAATACATTTTAATATGTTTATAATTATGTATGTTTACATTAATATTATTTTAACTATGAAATAAACCTGAATAAGTGTATCTACCAAACAAGTGTTATGTTTATTTACTCTGGTTAATCAGTCTTATTATTATGCCAATTAACCTTAAAAACACTAAAGCGAAAATAAATCAATGAAAATTAAAACTTTTGAAGGTTAAATGCTAATGAAAAAGAAAAGTGAATGTATGTATATAGATATATGTGAAATTATTCACATGTATCAAACTATAGAGAGAAAAATCATTTCTTAATAATAAAAGTTAACTGGAAATTATTATATGATATAAAATCATTTCTCTCCTCTTCACTTATAGGAAGAGACTTTGATTATTTGTTAGGAAAGGGGCTAATCTTTACTCTTCATCTACTCCCTGTACATCTGTATTTAGCTGAACATATCTGAGTGTCTGAGTCTTTTTCCCCCTTATTCTTTCAACATTTTTACCCCACTCTGTTGTCTCCCAAATGTTGAATATTCTGCACATGGCAATAGGAAAATATAAACAGTGGTAAGAGAAGTTCCACATCTGTCAGTAAACTGCCTCTGTGCCTATGTGTATTCCTACTTTTTTATACTCATAATTACAGGATTAACCATTCTCCCACCCAAGGTCAGAACCTCCAGTTGTATACTGACTCCCATTTCCTTTTGCCGGGTGAAGAACATTGTTCCAGAAATTACCTCTCGGTTTTCCATTTCATCAATTTTTAATTGTTTTTACTGTATCATTAATATCACCTTAATACACATGTCATCATATTCCTTATACCCCAAAAAAATAAAAACTTTGTTTTACCCATATCTTCTCCAGCTAGATACCCCTTATTCATATGTTCCTCTTTCAATAGAAACGTACAAAAATTTTTTTGAAATCTTTGTCCCATTCTTTTTCCTTCTATTCCCTTATGCACTCATTTTAATATGTCACTTTCTCATACCCAGCTGTTCTTAACAAGATCACCAGTGTTGTCCATTCTTGCAAACCATTTTCAGTTATCGGTCTTCAGTGTTCTAAGCAGTCTGCAGCATTTAATGCAGTAAGTCTCATTCTCTACAACATCTTCATCAGGTGCCTGGGTGGCTCATTCGGTTCAGTGTCTGACTCTGATCACGGATCATGATCCCAGGATCTTGGGATCAAGCCTCATGTTGGGCTCTGTGTTGAGCGTGGAGCCTGCTTAAGATTCTCTCTCCCTTCTTCTCTTCCTTCTCCTTCTCCTTCTCCTTCTCCTTCTCCTTCTCCTTCTCCTTCTCTTTCTCCTTCTCCTTCTCCTTCTTCTCCTTCTCCTCCTTCTCCTTCTCCTCCTTCTCCTTCTTCTTCTCCTCTCCCCCGCCTGCTCACTAAAATAAAAAAAAGTAAAGTGAAATATTTTTGTCAACTGGCCTTCTGAACTTCATCTCCTCTGCTTCTTTCTTTTATCATTTTCCTTGACTCCCAAGGATTGCTTTCTAGAATTCTTCCTGAACCTTTAAATGCTGCTGCTCTTCCCTTGGGTTCATCCAAAAACTATTGTTTTCTCCATGTACTATCACCGTCTACCTACTCTTATATTGTTTTATGGCTTTTCCTTTATTTAATAAATATTTATTTAGTATATGTTATGTGTCAAGCACGGTGTTGAATGGTAGAGGTGTATCAATGAACAAAAGAATCAAAATCCTGCCCTCTGAAGTGCACATCCTATTGGGTAGAGAGACTTGTAATACATAACAAACTATATAGTATAGTATAAGGTAGCAGATATTAGGGAGAAAAATAAATCAGTCCTAAGAAAAGTTTGCAGTTTAAGATAGACTTGACATGGAAGACCTTGGGGGGTGGGAGGTATTTGAGCAAAGGCAGGAAGAAAGTAGAATAGTAAGCACAGGAAGATGTATAATTTTAAATATGGCTTATGCATGGGAAAAAAATAATCTTGGACTTAGAGCTCCAGTTCTGGCCTGTACCCTGAACTCTACATTCCCACATCCAACTACCTACTTATCTCTCACTTAGAGAAATGACCTAAAAGGCATCTCAAATATAACATGCCTAAAAGCAGAACAACTTCTAAGAATCCTTATTTTCTCCAACAAACATTCTCCCTGTAGTCATTTACATTTCAGTAGATGGTAATTCTGCTAGTTTTTCTGGCCAAAATCCATATTTCAACTTTCCCTCTCTCCTTTCCTACATCCTATAGCCAGTCCATATGCAAATGCTGTTGACTTTACTTTTTAAAAAATATCTGGAGTGTGAGTATTTTCATGCTCTTCACAGAAAACTGTGAAAACGTCCTATCTCTCAAGACATCATCATCATCTCTCATTTTGAATGTGGCAGTAGCTTCCAAACTGCTGTTTCTTGTTCTAATCTTATTTCTCAAAAGCCAGTCTTCACACAAACCAAAGTGCTCTTATCATCTCCCTAAAAAATAGGCACCAACAGAACATCATGTGCTGCAGAGGCTTGTATGGCTGGAGCCCTAGTGTCCTGTTTGTTTGTTTTTCCATCAGTCTCTCTGCTCATTCTTTCCATCACTCATGCCTAGCTATTTCTACAAAACATAAGCATCTCTCCCCTTAGGTTTGCAACTTGTCTTCTCCCTTCTTGGAATGCAGCTACTCAGATATTTGCAAGAGTACTGACAAAACGTTTTGTTAGGTCTCTCTTTAAGTATTACCATTTCGGAGAGGACATTGCTAACCACTCCATCTCTATTGCCACAAGTCTGAGTCCTTTCCCACCTTTATTTCTTCTGAGCACATATACCATTTGATGACATGAAGTATGCATTTCTATTTTTGTTTTTGTCTTTCTTTAATCTACTAGAATGTAAACTCCTTAGAGCAGGAATTAGTGTCTTTTGTTTAATATTGTACCTTCCAAGCCAAGAATAATTGCCAGCCACATAGTAGGTATGTGAGAAATATTTATTGAATGTATCTTGAACAAATTAAATGTGAAACAAGCAATTTAAATGTGCTATAGGTTATTGTAATTGAAAGTAGTCTTACGATCTAGTTATTTTATAACTATCAAAATCAAATATATGTAAAGTTGTATATATTTAAAGTTCATATATTTTTTTTCTTGATATAGAAAAGAAAATATGTAAGAAAACTTTGAGACCAGCAGAAATGACGCTTTTCACACCTCTGACTCTTCTTAAAAGAGTTTCTGAGATTTTTTTTCTTGTTTTCTCAGACTATATTATGTAAGAAAATAATATAGAAGAACTAATATTCCTTGGCTATCAATCTAAATAGATATCTTGAATTTCCATAAAAGTAAGTGGAAAAAGTATGGATACAGACCATCTCAGTTTTGAGAACAGAGACAAATACTGACTACCTAATTTATTCAGCCACAATTTAATTTTAAAAACATGCTTATGTGTCACAATTCTTTCAAAAAGATTTTTGGTAATTATGAAATAATTCTTCCTCTTTCTCTCTCTCTCTCTCTCTCTGCCCCTTCCCCATTCATTCTCTCTCTCCCTCTCTCTCTCTCTCAAAATAAATAAATAAACTTAAAAAATATTTTTAAAAAAGGGGGACTCCTGGGTGGCTCAGTCGGTTAATCATCTGACTTTGGCTGACAACATGATCTCATGGTTTGTGAGTTTGAGCCTCACATTGGGCTCTCTGCACTGACCGCACAGAGCCTGCTTGGGATTCTCTCTCTCCCCCTTTCCCTCTCTCAAAATAAATAAATAAACTTAAAAAATATTAAAAAATGAAATATTTCTTTCAACTAAATGATGCATATTTTATTTAATCCACTATACCGGCAGCTTCTCATTTTCTCCTAATCCACAACATAATTACATAGCAGTATTTTCATCAAATTTCTAAATATTCATTTTTCTCTTGTGAAAATCAGCCTCCGTCATTCTTCAGTATTTCATATTCTCTGTGTTGATGCTTGTTGAATTCGCAAAACTAAATGATCTACTGATCCAGTTACTCTGATAAAGAATAATATTAAACAGAATACTGACATGAAAAATATAGATTTGATATAGACTGGAAAATAAATATTTTATCAATACAGTAAGAAACATATGGATCATGAAACTATTCATGAAACTAAAAATAAGATTGTTTACATTTTGCAGAGTGACAATATATTTTGGGGGGTTAAAACCTGGTACTTACGGCTGCTTCAGAAGACAGATTTGAAATTTCCTCTTTATAATTACTTTCCCTTATCTGCTCATACTAGTATTATGCTACATAAAGTGTCAAAGTTTTACATCAGTAAAACAGCATATTCATCACATATGCATGTTGCTCAGAATCACATCTTCATGCCACACTGCTTGTCTTTCCAACTTTATAAAGTTTGGCTAAGTTTTAAGGATATTCTATTTAGATTACTCAAGCAGAAGATACCATTCATATGGCTTTTCCTAGATTCATAAATTCTCTGTTGGAAAGGAATTTAGGAACGACCTTTCAAAGTCATAGGATCTTTGTTCTGCTGGTTACAATTTGATTAAGAAAAAAAAAACAACTAATTTCACTTGAAAAATATTGTTTAATCCTTATATTCAATTGCACATTCAAATTTACGTTGCATATTCTGCATCTCTTTTTAAAAAATGAAATACATGTTTTTTTTTCCTAAGTTTCTTAATAATCACATGCTTTAAAACAATTAAATACTTAATAATTATATTTTACTTGAAGAACTAATACCGGCATGCAACAAATAAATTGGCGTTTTTAATAAATGCTCCAGCACTATCATTAGTCACAATCTTAAACTGTCTGTGGTAGGTCATATTGCACTTTGAAAGCTCCATTGTGTGGAAAAGCTTCCAGCGCATTGTGCTATTTTGATTGTGTCATCATTAACTTAGCAAATGACTAAGTCATATGCTATGAGACAATGCTTGCTTTTAATATAGAAGGAAGGAAATAGCTACGTTCTTCCTTCAAATTATGTTAATACAAGTTCAAAATGCATGTCAGAGAAGCATGCAGATATGTGTATTATGTTTTGAGGTGCCCCGATGTTGGAAAACAAGCAGCAAATAAAGTTGCCACATTTTTTGTAATACCATTTCATATTCTTACCAATAATCTTGTTACTCAAAAGCAATCATGTATAATAACTTTTATCTTCATTAAATAGAATTTGATACTACAAAACAGGGTAGTTAGGAAGTTTGACAGTTATAAAGAAAGTACACCTGGGCTTGACCTCAAGTCTTCTGAGGAAAGTTTAATGACCACCTGTATTTCAACCAAAACATTTTGTTTGGTGGAAGATAAGACAAGAAGTGAAAATATTTATAAGCAAAATTGTGGAGTGTGTGCAGGATGGAAGATGTATGTTGAAGATTTAACCCCAGCAGAGCTCCAATCCGTGTTTGTGCCTGTTTATGTAGGTGTAGGGGGTATTGTGTAGATATGACAGGAAATGTACATATTCCAATGTGATTATATATATGTAGGTTTTAATCATTTTTGAAGTTTATTAAGAATTATATATACGTTAACATATATTACATATATATTAATAATATATATACATAACATATATTACTAATATATATTACATAATAATATATACATAATAATATACATTATAATTATATATAATTATATACACATAATATATATTATAATTATATATTAATTCTATATATTACATATATATTACATATATATAATGTATATGCATTATATATATTATATATGTTTATATATATAAACATATTATATATGCTTATATATATTATATATGTTTATATATTATATATAATGTATATATAATATATATATTACATATGCATATACATATATATTACATATATATAATTATATATATTAATTATATACACATAATATATTATAATTATATATTAATTATATATATTAATATATATTAATATATGTAATATATATTAATATATATTACATATATTAAGAATAATATACCACGTACCTTTAAAGTTTAAAGTGTATTAACCTTTCCCTGAATTTCAAATTATTTATCTCTAAACACTATATTGTGTTGGGTTTGGACACCACTTTTCAATATTTAAAAGCAGTGTATGTTCTCCCAAACATTCTATTCTTGAGATTTAGGTATATGTGCGCATGTTGTCAGTAATGATTCCAATAGAAGAAAATACACGCACAAAAAAATACACGCACATCACTTTTGGTACACACATCAAACTATTTTACTATGCTAAATACCCAGAAGTAGAATGGCTATGCCTTAAGTGCGGGCATGTTAAATTGTGATGGAAAATAAAGATTGTTTCCCAGAATTGTTGCTTAAATTTCAACATTCAGTAGAAGTGTCTAAAATCTTCATTGCTCTACATTTTTTCTGCTTTTGAAAGTGTCATATGCTTCATTTTCCCCAATATATTGTGTGCAGAATGGGTTTTCACTATAATCTGAATTTTCATCTCTGAGATTATTCATGAGATTGAAGATGTGTTCAAATACTTTTGATGATATATTTTTCCTTTTTTTGTTAAAATCATCTCAAGATTTTTGTTTATGTTTTATTTTGAATAGTTTGCTCCTTTAAATTATTTGCAGAGGGTCTTTACATTTTCTGTATTTAAATCTTTTTATTGATATGTATATTGTTAAGATATTCACCAAACTTCTTACTTGACATATCTCACCCTTACTTTCTTAATTTCAAGGTTGCCTAATTTATAAATTTTTTTCCCATGCCTAATTACTTTTGGATCTTTAAAACTTTTATTTTGCTGAACTAATACAACTTGTCTCCTATATATTATTCTATGGTTTTAAAATTTTGCTTTCTAAATATATCTTCATAATTCATTAAGAATTGATTTTATATATAATGAGTGGCTCATTTCTTCCCATGTGTAATAAATGGATCCAATACCATTCACTTAATAATTCACTATTGCTCTGATAATCTGCAGTATC
Source organism: Panthera uncia (assembly GCF_023721935.1). Lineage (NCBI taxonomy): Eukaryota > Metazoa > Chordata > Mammalia > Carnivora > Felidae > Panthera > Panthera uncia. The sequence goes on from NC_064811.1 coordinate 51,126,175, forward strand.
AGCCTTACAGGTATGAATTTTTCATATAAATAAATAGTGATCTGATTCTGTGGATACATAAGTTGCCCATTCCTGCAACTTTGCTATAGCATTGGCTTTAAAAAGCCTCATAAGTTGCTATGATATAAACTAAGACAAATCCTCTCATTTGATTGTTCTGCTGGAGTATCTTGTATATGTTTGACTCCTTTCTATTTTATGTTAATTTTTGAATTATGCCTTAAATTCCATGAGAAACTTGAATGTGATTAAAATTTGGAGAAAATAACATTTTTATTCATTGTAATAATTTTCCTATGATTTATATTTTTCTTTGAATTGTCTGCAAATGGTAATACTTCAAGTCCTGTGCTTTTTTTTTTTTTTTTTTCGTTTTGCTGGGTAGGATTTGTAACTCATTTTTAAAAAGAAATCGTGAGAGAGTACGACAGCAAGAAGGTGGAGTAGGAAGCTCCTAACTTTCCCCCCTCTCACGGACACCATTGAGTAAACAGCTACACATGAAACAATTCCATTGGAGGGAAATCTGAAGACTAGCTGAGTGACTCCTTCACGTGGGGTGACTGAAAAAAATGCTCACATTAAAATGAGTAGGAAAAGGGGCTCCTGGGTGGCTCGGCGGATTAGGCACGGGACGTCAGTTCAGATCTGGTGGGTTCCAGCCCCTAGTGGGGTTCTGTGCTGACAGCTTGGAGCTTGGAGCCTGCTTTGGATGGTTCCTCCCTCCTTCTCTGCCCCTCCCCCACTCATACCTGTCTCTCTCTCTCTCTCTCTCAAAAATAAATATTTAAAAAATGTTTTTAATAAAAATAAAAAATAAATAAAAATAAAATGGGTGGGTAAAACTGAGATTCACTAATACTTTAAACCCCACCCCTAGTGCAGAACCTTACAATCAGGACAGAAACCTCAACTCCCAGCTTCTTCTTGAGGAGCAAAGTGTTTGGAGTGCACATTTAACACCCCAACTTTTATGGCTGCCAGACAAGGGACTATTAAATCACCTAGTTCTGAGAGCTGATGAGGTTTTGTGTTGGCAAGACCCTTGGGGACCATGTTAAACAAAGAGACAATGTTGAACAGAAACCTCCAGCAACACCAGTGCAGAAGGACCCGGCAAAAAAGGCAAGGTTCCCAGTTGCTCCCTGGGTGCAGTTTGACTGCATACTTTCCCAGCCTCTGCCTAAGGGTCAGGTTTCTAATTAGCCTGCATCTAGGAGCTGATTGGGACCCCCCAGAAGCCTGAAGGACTCTCAGATACTTCTTCACCTCCCATCTTCCCCTCCCAGCTCACTCCAACAATAAAACAGAGTCGCCAGATTCTCCCTAAAAGGAGCATGTGCAAAATCTGAAAGGCTGCCACTCAAGGGATGGGCTCCTAAGTCACATATCTCTGGGAGCTGATGGAGCTCAGCATTTTTGGATACCACAGCACACAGTGCATGAAGAGGCAGTTTTATATGGATGCATGATTGGCTGTTCCTCCTGCCTGTTCCCTGCCTTTGGGGCACTGACTGCACTTGGCATACCCTAGTCTCCTGGGGACAACTAAGAACAAAGGCTAGGAATTGGAAAAGCACAGAGGCTCTAAAAGCAAAAGAATCTCATGCCAGGCTGAGGATTTTTGCATCTATATTCATCAGGGATTCTGGCTTGTACTTTTCTTTTCTTGTAGTATCCTTACCTGGCTTTAGTATCAGAATAATGCTGGCCTTGTAAAATCAGGTTGGAAATGTTCCTTCCTATTAAATTCTTCAGAAAGATTAGAGAAGGATTAGAATTAGTTATTTTTTTTAAATTAGTAGAATTCACCATCTGATCCTGGACTTTTCTTTTTTTGGGAAACTTTGTAGTACTGCTTCATTCTCTTTGTTATTGATCTTTTCATATTTTCTATTTCTTCACGGTTCAGTCTTGGTAGGTTGTATGTTTCTAAAATTTACCCCATTCTTCTAGGTTATCTGATGTGTTGGTGTATGATTGTTCACAACAGTCTCTTCTTATCCTTTGTGTTTCTGTGGTAAACAAATTAGTGTCTCCTCTTTCATTTCTGATTTTATTTATTTGAGTTTTCTCCTTCTTTTCCCTTAGTCTAACTAAAGACTTGTCAATTTTATCTTTTCAAGAAACCAATTCTTAGTTTGTTGAGCTATTATCTTCCTAGTCTCCATTTAGTTTTTTTCTGTTCTAGCTTTGTTCTTCATTTTTTAGCTCCTTGAGGTATAAAGTTCTTTTATTTATTGGAGATTTTTTTAAATATATGAAATTTATTGTCAAATTGGTTTCCATACAACATCCAGTGCTCATCCCAAAAGATGCCCTCTTCAATACCCATCACCCCCCCCCCATCAGCCCTCAGTTTGTTCTCATTTTTTAAGAGTCTCTTATGCTTTGGCTCTCTCCCACTCTAACCTCTCGTTTTTTTTCTTCCCCTCCCTCATGGGTTCCTGTTAAGTTTCTCAGGATCCACATAAGAGTGAAAACATATGGTATTTATTGGAGATCTTTCTTTTTTCTTAGTGTATACATTTACTGCTATAGACCACTCAGAACTGCTTTTGCTGTATCCCATTAGTTTTGGCATGTTTAACTATATTTCCATTTTTGTTTGTCTCAATATATTTTTTTTTAAATTTCTTTTTTGATATCTTTTTTGATCCATTAGTTATTCAGGATTTGGGGTCCAAATACTCTCAAAATCCACATTTTGCACTGCAGTCCCATGAGGCCACCAAAAGTTCTGTTTGTTTCTTTTTCTTATCAGCAGTAGTCCTCCAACTGGACTTAAATCCACTTTTTGCATTGCTTGCCAAGGCAAGAATCAGACAAATCTCCAAGAAATAAAGAAACTAAAGGTCATCAGTTCAACTGCAAGAGTTTTTACAATCATTGAAAATGTATGCCTTCTTTCCTGCTTTACCTTTTGCAAAAATGTCATGCCTAAAAAATGAATGAATGATTTTCTATTTTAAATTATTTTCCTGACTGTTCTGTGTAAGAGTTAGCCTGTCACAAAGTATACTATCCTATTTTGAAGAAGAAATCTCAAATCTAAAATTTTACAAACTGAACTGATAATAGTTTTCTTGATCTGGAGAAATTAGACCATTTGCATTCATCACATATTTCTCATATATTAATATGGTGAATATGGATTAATTTCTATTGTTTTTATAATTTTCTCTCCTATTCTGTCTTTAACCACTTTCTTGAATTGCTTTGTTTGGCATCCTTTGTGTGTTTTTTTGTTATATTATTTTCTTTCTCTTTATTCCTTTTCCTTTGGAAATTTCATGCTTATTTATATGCATTAGTAGATTAAAAAATTATCACTGACTCTTAACCTTCTGACTCTTGATTTTGGTTCCGGTCATGATCTCATGGCTCAGGAGTTCAAGCCCTGAGTTCGGCTCTGGGCTGATAGCACAAAGCCTGCTTGGAATTCTCTCTCTCTTTCTCCCTCTGTCTCTGCCCCTCTCCTGCTCCCTCTTTCTCTCTCTCAAAATAAATAAACATTTAAAAAAATTAGCACTCATATTAAACTTAAAAATGTGAATGCTATTTTATAATTTTTTTCAGTTCTGAAACAATATAATGAACTTCAGATTTTTTTTGTCTGGTTAATTTCTTAACATCTATATTATTGTTATCCAGTATGCTTATTTTGTATTGATTTATTTATCCCACAATTTGGTATTGTTTTCAGTATTGCTATAAATAGTTAATTGATTAGATTTTCCAAACATTTTCTGTTTCCTTTGATCATGAGTTTTTCTCAAATTTCTTGGATGAATTTTTTCTTTTCTTTAAATTCATTCTTCAATTTTATACAGAGATATTCTGCTGAAAAAAATCTTGTATGCCTTGGTGTATCTGGAAATATTTCCCTTTTCTTCATTAGCTATGCAATCAATATTCAGTTATTTGAAGATATTACTTTGTTATTTATGCTTCCATTATTACTGTTAAATTATTAACAGTTTATTTTCATTTTTCTCTAAGTTTCTCTGTCAGCCCTCATTTTTTTAGGATGATCTGAAGATTCTCTTTTTTAATATTAAAAAAAAAATTTATTAGAAAAAGTTTAAAATGTGTAGAAAAGTAACATCCACATGCACTTATCACTTGGATTCAATATCTACTAATTTAGCCATTTTGTGTCCTCTTTATCCACTTCCCATCCATTATTCACCATCCACATCCCTTTCATCTTCTGATTATTTTCAAGCTAATCCCAAATATCATGTCATTTTGTACCTAAATATATTATATCCAGGCCCAAAAGTTAAATATTCTTCAGAAATATTGAAAAATACCTTTGCCATCTATGGACCGTGTGGGTGGCTCAGTCAGTTGGGCTTCCTACTTCAGCTCAGGTCATGATCTCACAGCCCATGACTTCGAGTCCCCTGTCGGGCTCTATGCTGACAACTCAGACCCTGGGAGCCTACTTTGGATTCTAGTGTCTCCCTCTATTACTGACCCTTCCCTGCTCATATTCTATTTCTCACTCCAAATATAAATAAACATTAAAAAAAATTTTAAATACCTTTGCCATCTAAAAATTTCACAATGTTTCCTTAATAACATTGATTAATAATTCCACAATTATTCCTTAATAACTTCGGAAAAGCTAGTCAGCGTATAAAATTTCCCAAATTGTCCCATGAACATCCTTTTTGCTAATAGATTGTTAATTTGGTTCAAAATCCAGAGTAGATTCAGACATTGTAATCTACATATTTAATGCAATTCTTATTAAAATACAACTACAATTTTCAAAGAACTAGAACAAATAATTCTAACATTTATATGGAACTACAAAATACCTCAAATAGCCAAAGCAATTTTGAGAAAGAAAAACAATGCTGGAGGTATCGTAATCCCAGATTTCAAGATATACTAAAAAGCGGTAGTAATTAAAATAGCATGGTACTGGCACAAAAAAAAAAAAAAAAATGGACGTATAAATCAATGGAATAGAATAGAGATCCCAGAAGGAAACCCATGCTCATATGGTCAATTAAGCTATGACAAAGGAGGCAAGGATATATAATGGGGAAACAGTTCCTTCAATAAATTATGCTGGGAAAACTAGATAGCTAAATGGAAAAGAATGAAACTGCACCACTTCCTAACACCATACACAAAAATAAACTCAAAATGGATTAAAGACCTAACTGTAAGATCTGAAACCAAAAAAATCCTAGAAGAAAACAATAGTAATTTATCTGACATCAACAATAGCAACATTTTCTTAGACATGTCTCTTTGGGAAAGAAAAAAAAATAAACTATTGGAACTACATCTAAATAAAAAGCTTTTGCACAGCAAAGAAAATCATCAACAACAACAAAAAGGCAACCAGAGTGAGAGAAGATACTTGCAAATGATATAGCCAATAAGAGGTTAATATCTAAAATATATAAATAACTTATACAACTTAAAACTAAAAACAAACAACCTGATTAAAAAGTGGGAAAAATACTTGAATAGACATCATTTTTTTTCCAAAAAAGAAATACAATGGCCAAAAGACACATGAAAAGATGCTTAACATCACTAATCATCAGGGAATTGTAAAATTAAAGATCCTCTCTTTATTTTTGTTCTGGAGTTCCCTGAGATATATCTGGATGTGGATGTCTTTTTATTTACCATTCTTGGAAGTCAAGTGGGCTACCAGACTTTGGGAACTGTTTTCATTCAATTATGTATGTAAGTCTTGGTCACTTTCTTTTCAGATATTCACTTTAGGACTAACTTTCTTTGAAAATAATGTGTATTTTTTATATACAATTAGCATTCAGATTCATTTTAATAAATTCATGGTACATAAAAAGATTAAAAAACACTATTAAACACAACTCCAAAAAATGATCACTGTTAACATTCCAATATATGCAAGTGTTTATATTTTAATGCGATTTTAAAAAGTATATCATAAGTTAATACAAAATTATTTAATAGACCATTTTCCGAGTTAATAAGTATTCTTCTACAACAAAATTTTAGTGACTCCATGGTATTATATATCAAAACCAATTTTACCAAATATCCATCTTTTAGATATTTGTCTCCAACTTTCTATTCTTATGCTTTGTTATTAGGATATAATAGTGATAAAAACAGGCAAAAATCTTTACCTTCATAAAATTTGCAATCTACTTGGTGAAAATCAACACTAAATAATATAGAATAGTAAATATATAGTATTTTGTATTGTGCTAAATACTGAGAAAGGCAGATGCATATTATTAGGGTTTGCTGTGTGAAAGATTAGAGTGATCAGGACAGGTTTCTCTGAGAAAATATTTTGATGAAGACATGAATCAGAAACCAGTCACATGGATATCTGGCAGAACATTCCAGAAAGAGAAAACAAGTACATAGTCCTAAAGTGCCAGCATACCATGGGAATGAAGCCAAGTGCTGGACTGAAGTGGACATGATAGAACACTTGGGGATGACATCAGAAGGTGGCAGAGCGTCAGGTCATGTTGAATTTTAGGGGTCATAGTTAGACAGAATTTACCTTTTACTGGGAAAGAAATGATAAGTCTTTGTGGGATTCTTTTAAAAAAAGGAGTAGCATAATCTGAATTAGTGGCATTTTGGCTCTCTAGATAAGGATAGGGTAATAGGTGGACAGAGAGAGAAGCAGGAGATCAGTTAGGAGATTGCTTCAATGCTCAAGGCCAAAAATGATGGACATCTACAGGGAAGCAGCAGTGGGAATTATGCATTGTGTTCAAATTCTGAAACAAGAGGAAATAGGAATTAATGACACATTGGTTATGAACAATAAGATTGCAGAAGGAGAGTGTTAGGAGTGGGGCAAAGACTTTCAGGAGATCATATTTTTCACTAAGCATAGTGCATATCTCTACTCATTAATTATAAGGCCTTGAACATGAAATGCTCCATAAAAGATATGTACATTTTACATATTTTTCTATTTATTATCCAGTATCTTTCCAGGATGGTTTTTACTAGTTTATGCATTCCTGAGCAGTGTAATGTAACTATTTTCTTTCACACTCCTGAATATTAATTTTGCTATTTTTAATTGCTGTACATTTTATGAATAAAAGTGCATCTCAGATTGACTTAATGTGCTCTTTAATTAGAACAAATCAGATGGATTTTAAACAAACTTTAAAAACTTGCGGTAAAAAACTGTAAGATTCTTTCTGTTTCTTATTTTATTCTTTATTATAAATTAGTGTCCATGTCTTTAATTCGTCTAATAAATAAGGGCTTAACATTTGTCGTTTCTTGCCCACAGGACATTTTAATCCTCTAACAAGTTTGAGGAATTTTCTATTATTTCCATTGGGCATAATTCCCCAATTTCTTTTCTTTCTTTCTTTCTTTTTTTCTTTCTTTCTTTCTTTCTTTCTTTCTTTCTTTCTTTTTTTTTTTTTCCCAGACAGGACATTCATAGATAGCCCAGTCTTTCCTGCCAACAAATTAGGTTCTTGACTGAGTGACTCAGTTAGAAAAAGAGAGTAAATTGTAATACTCAGAGTTTTACATTATTTATCTAATACTAGATAGCAAAGACAACTACATCCTTTGGCAGTGGTGATATACAAGTGCCTGACTGTTCTTAATTATTAACTTCCACAGACATGCTAGATGTGGCCCTATCTTACTTCTCTAGCCTTTTTTAGTGACCATTTGACATTCTCATACCTTTTTTTTTAACATTGCAAATGCATTGTATTTATTTATTTATTTACTATAATTTATTGTCAAGTTTGCTAACATGCAGTGTATACAGTATACTCTTGGCTTCAGGAGTAGATTCCCATGGTTCATTGCTTGCATACAATGCCCAGTGCTCACTCCAAGTGCTCTCCTACAGTATATTATATTTAAAGTTTACAGTATATTATATTTTTAAAAAACCTACAGTATATTATATTTAAAGACTGATTCTCAATATTTTTCTCTTTGTCACTTATGCTCTTTTCTATCACAAAAATCACTGAAGCCTATGAGAATCAAGTGTTGTCTTTTAGGAGGCTATTCGGTTTAGATTATTTGAATGCATTCCACTGTCTTTTCATTTATAATTTACTCATTTCTTATTTTGAGAAAAATAGCACATGTATGTAAAAAGTGAGCAGAAATTGGAATTGAGTGATATGATTGCTCTGGATCAGAGTAGTGCATCATTCTTTTTTCGTGAAATATATTTCTTCTCAGTATAAAAAATGATATGTCCTGTATTGATAAGTACTACTTTTTTTTACACATTTTTTAATGTTTATTTTTGACAAACAGAGAGAGAGAGAGAGAGAGAGAGAGAGAGAGAGCATGAGTGAGGGAGGGGCAGAGAGAGAGGGAGACACAGAATCCCAAGCAGACTCCAGGCTCTGAGCTGCCAGCATAGAGTCTGACACGGGGTTCGAACTCATGAACAGTGAGATCATGACCTGAGCTGAAGTTAGACGCTTAACCGACTAAGCCACCCAGGCGCCCCAATAAGTACTACTTTAATTGCAAGTGACTAACATCAGATACTTTACGTGAAACAAAAAAGGGGGGTGAGAGAGATTTGTGGTTGGGACAGAGGTCTACTTCATGAAATGTAAAGGGGAGTTGAGCAAACAGTATCCAGCTGAGCAAACTTACAGCTGAAAATATTAAAACCATGATTAGGGCTAGAGACTTCATTTGGGCTTGGGGGTTTTTCTATCTACTGTGATCTCTATATTTTTCTGTATAACTGTTTCATTTTCCTTCCTTACTGCACATTCGCTTTCTATATGTGTTAGAAAAATCAGGGGACCAGTGTCTGCACGTGAGCTTTAACTACTATGAGGAATGCATAAAACCAACTGTCCCTTGGTCCCCAAGTTCAAAATTCTTAAAGAAGAGACATTTTCTACAGATGGTTAAAAAAGACCACATAGATATAATATATACTCAGGAATTATTTTTAACTTAGGAAATCCAGTAATTATTACAGTGCAATCACTATTAATTTATAGTGTCTTTAGACCATAGTGTATCATGCATCTTATGTGTAGTAGGCAGTACCCCAGTGTGGATTCTCCAGTAGATTAGTCACTAACAAAATTTCATGAAACAATGTCCACGTTAGTTTTTGAATTCTACAAATGCTTAATGCAGGGTATAGCACAAAGAAAACTCTCAATCAAAATGTTGAAAATACTAAGTGTTTCAGTAAAAATAAATAATCTGGCTAAGATTTAATTTTAGTAATATTGAATATAAACTGCTTAGAGTTTTGCTTCTCCTTATGTTTGTCTAGAACTCAGCTCCCCTGTTCTCACACTCTATAAGGCTACCGTAAAGACGAAACATCCCATAGAAAGCAGGATGTTCCTTAAAGCTGTTGGGTTAAAGAAAACAGAACAGAAAATGGAAATCAAGATGGGTACCAAGAAAAATAATGATGTCAGAAGAAATTATGCAGACAAAATATCATGTATTTAGCAATTTGACTAAGAATATGCCATTGTCTTTTTCTTCAAAATTGAATCATTTTATCTCTTTTGCAGCTTTAATATAATGTGTAATATAATTTATAACTACTAAATGTGCACACTAAATCATTACCACAAATAAGTACTTGTGTAAAGAGCCCTTTAAATAGCTTGAAATTAGTCATAAGTTTAGCTAAAGCTTTTAACTATCAAAACATATCTCAAATTTTAACATTTCTTATATCAAAACTCCTTTGTATCTAAGTATTATTAATGGAACAAAATGCCATTATTTCTTTTATTTCTAAATGTCTAGTTCTGGAATATAAAATTAAAAATTCAAAGAAGTTAAAGCAAATATGACATTAAAATAAAATTCTGCATCTTCTTAAAATTTTACATTTGCTTTAAATTTAAGCAAAATAAATCAATACACATGTATTTTGTATATGCTTTTCATATAAGCTCGTGCAGTAGCACTAATAAAAATTTAATTCCTTGCCCTCCCTCTACTTCTTGACAAACAGGCTAGCTTCTAGGGAAATTCACAAGATAAGTCATCTGGCTACATTCTCATAAAAACAAGGCTCTGAGAGGAACTACCTGCATTTAAAAAAAAAAAGAGATCATGTTTATAATGCATATTTCAGTGATTTTTTTTCCAACTGAGAATTATTGTCTATAAAATCTCAGCACAGAAATAAGAAAAATATGTTTCCATGTAGGTACCAAAATCCCTTCTTACAAAGTCTTTTCAAAATTCTTATGAAAGATTCTGAAAAAGGAAAAATATACTCGAACACTCAAAAAGAGAAACACCTTTCAGATTCTAACACAAATGCAATCTATATTTCTTGTCAATGGATAAAATATCATTTTGTATGCAAATTTTCTCACACCCTAACCCAATTTTATCCTCCCAGGTAGGGTGGCTATGAAGTCACTTATCTGAGCTCATCCCTGCTTCAGGTCATCAGCATAAGCTTTCAGAAGTTTATTCATTGTATATTTATGTACTTTTGTCCCAAGTGGTTAATAAAAATGTGTAATTAAACCCTAAAGGAATAAAGGAGAATAACCTTATTCCAGAAATGAGCAAATTAAAAAGTAGAGATGCACACAAACAAAACAAAATAACAAAACCTTATGATTAGTATTCTTATTTGCAATAAAAAGGATCAGATACACATTTATATCTATATTTATAATTACGTATGTATCATTGGAGTTAGAATTTATAATTCTGAGGTACACAGAGAAAAACCAAGATTATGGAAAGAAAACATTTGCTTCACTTAGGATTAACAATTCTGTTTTGTAACACTGGTGGCCTAGTCAGACGGTGGATATGAAAGATGATTTAAATTTAAACCTCAATAAATTGGATATTAGAATTTTCTTGGTGAATATCACAACTCTGTGTTATATTCTCTTTTCTCACAAGTAGAAAGGGAGAGAATTATTTTTTAGTCTCACATCAAGTTTTAGGCAAAGAGACTTTATGAGAAGACCAAACAGAATTTTGTATTTGTCTGCTGAAGCCTGCTTACAGAGCGAGGCTGGTTAATTTCATGAAGACTTAATGAAGGATGGACAGAACCAGGAGAGGGATCTTCTTGAGGAAAGCTCCTAGAGTTTGGTGGGGCAAGGAATGCTTAGAGCTGTCTGTCAGGAGTAAGAAAAAAGGTTGGAGTGCAGTTATTTTTATATTTTTCTCGACTGCCTGAGGTGGCATGGACCCTATCAAGAGAGTTACGGGAGGAATTTTAAGTGGTCATCTGGTAGAAATATATCTTCTCTTGGAAACACAGGTGAGGGGCCCCCAGTGGAGGACAGTCTGAAAAGTCTACACAGCTTTCCACAAAACGTAGTCTGATTATCTACTGAACTTAGAGAATGTCAATGACAGATAATTACAATACAAGTCAGCTAGGATTTAGCCTGGGCACTGTTCCAACATTGAAAGGATCACTAACCATGTTAAGCAAGTTGAAGAGATTGTGAGGAAAAGAAACATTAGACTGGGGAAAACTAGAGAAAGAATCAGTTATGTCCACTTCAGGTGTGTAAAATGGAGCAGGTTAAGGCAGAGGGAGAATATAAGTTTAACTCCATGGAATTCAGAGTATATTTATTATATATAGTATATTAGTCAGATTTCTCTGGAGAAACAGACCAATATGATGTGTGTATGTATGTATATAGGTCTATCTATCTATCTATCTATCATCTATCTATATACTTCTATATAAATCTATCATCTATATATCTATGTATCTAAGTGATTATCATCTATCTATCATCTATCTATCTATATATTTATCTATCTATCATTCTATCTACCTATCTATCTATCTAGAAAGAGGGAGAGAGATTTTAGGAAATTGTCTCATGTGATTGTAGAGGCTGGCAAGTCTAAATTCTGCAGGCTAAGCCAGTGGGGTGGAGACTCAAGTAAAAGCTGCAGTTTGAGTCCAAAGGCAGTCTTTTGGTAAAGGTTCCTTTTCCTCCAGTGAATTTTCTTTTTTATATTAAAGCCTTCAACTGAGTGGATGAGGCCCACCCACGTAATGGGAGATAGTCACTTTATTCGGGCTATTGATTTAGTTTTTTTAAGTTTGTATTTATATTCAAGTTAGTTAACATACAGTGTAATATTAGTTTCAGGTATACAATATAGGGTTTCAACACTTCCACACTACATCCAGTGTTCATCAGAGCAAGTGCACTCCTTAATCCCCATCACCTATTTCACCCATTCCCCCACCCATCTTCCCTCTGGTAACAATCCGTTTGTTCTTTATAGTTAAGAGTCTATTTCTTGGTTTGCCTCTCTCTCTTTCTATTCCTCCTTTGCTTATTTGTTTTGTTTCTTAAATTCCACATTTGAGTGAAATCGTATGGTATTTGTCTTTCTCTGACTAATTTCACTGACCATAATACTCTCTAGCTCCATCAATTTCATTGCAAATGGCAAGATTTCTTTCTTTTTTTATTGTTAATATTCCATTGTATATTTATATCACATCTTCTTTATACATTCATCAGTTGATGGGCATGTGGGCTGCTTCCATATCTTGGCTATTGTAGATAATGCTGCTATAAACACTGGATACATATATCTCTTTGAATTAGTATTTTTGTATTCTTTGGGTAAATATCTAGTAAGGGAACTGCTGAATCATTGGACAATTCTATTTTTTTACCTTTTTTAAATGTTTATTTTTGAGAGAGAGAGAGAGACAGAGAGACAGAGAGAGACAGAGAGCAAGTGGGGGGCGGTGTATAGAGAGAGGAGAAGGAGACAGAATATGAAACAGGCTGCAGTCTCTGAGCTGTCAGCACAGAGCCTGACGTGGGGCTCAAATTCACAGACCACAAGATCATGACCTGAGATGAAGTTGGACACTTAACCAACTGAGCCACCCAGACACCCCAAGGGTACTTCTATTTTTAATCAAAATCTATTGAAAAGAGAAGTCATAGGATTGACCTTAAATGGCATCAATGAGATTGGGAAAAGTAGTCCTAAGTGCAGTTAGTCAGGGGAAAAAATGATTTTGCTTCAATCAGACCTTAAAATAATACAACATAAAGAGCACTTGGGTGGCTCAATCTGTTGAGTGTTGAACTTCAACTCATGTCATGATCTCGCAGTTTGTGAGTTTGAGCCCCACTGTGGGCTCACTGCTGTCAAGCCTGTCAGCGTGGAGCCTGCTTCAGATTTTCTGGCCCCATCTATCTCTGCCCCTCCCAGCTTGCACTCCCTCTCTCTCTCTCAAAAATAAATAAACATTTAAATAATAATAATAATAATAATACAACACAAAAATGGTAGCAAAGAGAAGGGGAATTCCCTGACTCTCTCTCTCTCTCTCTTTTTTCTCTCTTTCTCAGCTATTATGGATCGAAAAGTAGGGAAAAAGAAATTCTATTTTCTCCAAGAAAAATAAACTTATATTAATTTCTATTTTTTAAGTGTTTATTTATCTTGAGAGAGGTGCAAATGGGGAGGGGCAGAAAGAGAGGGAGAGAAAGAATCCCAACCAGGCTCCATTCTGTTAGCACAGAGCCTGAAACAGGGCTCAATCTCACCAATCATGATATCATGGTCTTAGCCAAACTCAAGAACTGGACGCTCAACTGACTGAGTCACCCAGGTGCCCCTCTTATATTCATTTTTAATAGAAAAGTGTATTAAAGTCTATTGGGAAATTATAAGTCATAAATCCTGATGTAATCATTCTTTTTGCCTATCTTAATCCCTACTCTTGTTAACTCCAAAATATTATCTACTTTGTATCTAATTCTAGGTGGGTGTATGTTTGAAAAACTCAGAAAACTTGCACTGATTTTACTCACTTTATATTTAGGACCAATAATATTGAATAAGTTCTAAGTGTTTCCCAATTTTCTATCACAGTTTTCTGCTCCACTCTCCCACTTTCCTGGATGCCTTTTCCACAAATTTTCTCCATTCCTCAAGCCACCAGAAAATCTTTTTTCTACTCCAAAACTCTACTGATAAGCATACTACCTATTTCTCAGTGAAAATAGAGGCAATTAAAAAAGACATTCCGCACACTCCTTCTACACATAAATAAATTTGCTTGCACATCAGTTGCTTTAAGTATTGTTAGGATAGGTAAATTCTTATAATCTTCTGTAAGGCCAATGACCTCCTTTGTAAATTAGATTTCATCCCTTCTTACACAGCAAAGACATTGCTCTAGGAATTATATTCTTCGTCTTAACCATCATTGTGTTTTTGAATGTATCATTCTGATCGAACAAATGCATGTTATAAGTATAATAGCAAAGGATACTGTACATCTTACATACCAAAACTTTTTTTTTCTTGATCTTGTTTTACCCCTAAGCAACTACCTCATTTTTCATCTCCCCTTGAAATCAAACACCTAAATAAACGTTGTCACACTCACTAACTCCATTTCTTCACCTCCAGTTATTACCTGTATTTACTCTAATCAGATCTTCATGCCTGCTAGTTCAAAGAAACTTCTTGTCAAGGTCACAAGTGGCTGCTATATTGCCAAATCCAATGCAAAACTCTTAGATTTCATCTTACTGGAACTGTCAGGAGTATTTGACAGAGTTTAAATGCCTCCTTCTTGAAAAACTTTCTTCATGTGAATTCTGGAACAGCATTCTTTTTGGTTCTCTTTCTATATTACGCATAATTTCTACTCAATTTCTTCTGCAGATTCTTTTTTTTTTTTTTTTTTTTGAGAGAGAGAGAGAGAGCACAACTGCAGGAGGAGCAGGGGAAGAGGGAGAGAGGGAATTTTAGGCAGACTTTACACCAATGCGGGACTCAACCTCACAACTGTGAGATCATGACCTGAGCCAATATCAAGATACGACTGAGCCACAAAGGCAACTCTTTTCTGTAGATTCTTAACCAACTTCTAGAATGTAGGCCTTTACATGTTATATATGTGCAAGACTAAAGAAGGGGCCATTCTCTTTTTTTTTTTTATTTGTATTCAACACTGATTTTTTTTTTAAGTCTCGTGTCTGTAAATTCCATTAATGTGCTAAGGATTTCAAACTTTGCATCTTGAAAATAGACTCTACTTTCAAACCCAGATTTGTGTGTCAAACTGCAAACATAGCTCCATTTAGAAGTTACTTCAAAGTTAATGAATCCAGGTCAGGAGATATTTTTTTCTGTAAAAATATTCTCTCACAATCTGACACTTTAGTTGATGAACACTGAATTAACTAGTCACTGTAGCAAACACATTCACACACATAAAGACCTACACAAATTGGAACTTTGACTCCCTTCCCTTTTACCTCACATTCAAATCATCTTAATATCTAATAATTTTCTCCTTCACAAACACTCACACACACACACACACACATGCACACACACACACAGTCCAATCATTCTTTTTATTCTGGTGCAGACTAAAGTAATCCGTTACCTGCATTATTTCAATAATTCTCTTAATTGTTCTCACACTTTCCAACATGGAGTCTCCACATAGTAGTCAAAGATCTTTTTAAAACAAAATTGAATCAGATTAACAGTCTTTGCAAAGTATTACATTAGCTTCCCATTTTATTCAGAGTATAATTAAGAGACTTTAAACATTTTTTTATGTTTTTATTTTTGAGAGGGAGACACAGTGAGAGCAGGGGAGGGGCAGAGAGAGGGAGACACAGAATCTGAAGCAGGCTCCAGGCTCTGAACCAACAGCACAGAGCCCGACATGGGCTTGAACTCACAGATTGCAAGATCATGACCTGAGCTGAAGTCGGAAGCCCACTGACTGAGCCACCCAGACGCCCCTAAATCAGAGTCTTTACAATGACCCACAAAACCCTATGTAGTCTTTTCCCCACCACATATGTGGTTCTCTGACTTCATGTGCAAACTTTTTTTTCCCCATTGCTTTTTCTCTTCCAGTAATATTTGCTTCTTTTCTGGTCATGAAAACAAAAAGCCGGTTCCTATTTCAAGACCTCTGCACTGGTTCTTTTGTTTTCCTGATACCTTCCTGATGCCACCACAGATGCTCAGTCCTATACTTCTTTTTGTTAACCTGCTCCAGTGTGACTTTGTCAGAGACGCTGCCTGATTATCCTCTGTGAGATAGAAACACACAGGATTCCTTATCCCTATTAGCGGGCATCACATAACTACATAGCACACATACTTTGTTTTTTATTCTTTTTGTAAGTTCTATTTTAATTCCAGTATCGTTAACATACAGTGTTATATTAGTTTCACATGTACAATATTGTAGTGCTCCAACACTGACATACATCACCTGATGTTCATCACAACAAGCGCACTCCTTAATCCCCATCACCTATTTCACCCATCCCCCTACTCACCTCCCCTCTGGTAACCATTGGGTTTTTTTTTTAAAAAAAGTTAATGTTTATTTCTTTTTGAGAGACAGAGTGCAATCAAGGGAGGGGCAGAGAGAGAGAGGGAGACACAGAATCAGAAGCAAGCTCCAGGCTCCGATCTGTCAGCACAGGGCCCGATGTGGGGCTTAGACTCACGAACTGTGAGATCATGACCCAAGCCAAAGTCGGATGCTTAACTGACTGAGCCATCCAGGCGCCCCTGGTAACCATCAGTTTGTTCTCTACAGTTTAGAGTCTGTTTTTGGTTTCCCTCTCTCTATTTCTTTTTTTTTTTCCTATGCTCGTTTGTTGTTGTTGTTGTTGTTTCTTAAGTTCCACATATGAGTGAAATCATATGATATTTGTCTTTCTTTGACTGACTTATTTCACTTAGTATTATATTCTCTGACTCCATCCATGTCATTGCAAGTGGCTAGACTTCATTATTTTATGACTGAAAATATTCCATTATATATGTAATTTATATATTATATGTATGATAGATAGATAGATAGATAGATACCACATCTTCCTTATCCATTCATCTATTGACAGACACTTGGGCTTCTTCCATACTTTGGTTATTGTAAATAATGCTGCTATAAAGAGAGGGGTGCATGTGTCCCTTTAAATTAGTGTTTTTGTATTTTTGTGGTAAATACCCAGGGTAAATTCCTGGATCCTAGGATAGTTATATGTTTAAAGTTTTAAGGAACCTCCATACTGCTTTTCCACAGTGGCTGCACCACTCTGCATTCCCACCAACCATGAAAGAGGGTTCCTTTTTCTCCAAATCCTGCGACACTTGTTGCTTCTTGCATAATTTATTTGTTTATTGTTTATCCCACGTGAATGTGAGAACTATGATGGCAAGAACTTTATCTGCTTTGTGTAATTATGCAGTCCTTACACCAGGAACATTACCTAACACTCAGTGGATGTTCAATAAATATTGTTAAAATAATAGGTAGATGTGTGAATGAAGAGACGGATGTGTACATGGATGATGGGGGTGTCAATGAGAGTTATTTTGTGATATCAGAAATAGAAACATTTATGCTGCTCCACAGACCAAATACCAAGGAGTAACTAAAACTTTTAGAAACAGCTGTGCAATTTGAAACGGAGGCTATCATCCCAATTATAGGAAAAAGCTCCAAAGTGAAAGCAATATTCCAGGTAGAAGGGGACTTACTCTGCGTTTATGAGGACAGATCCTAGCCTTACAGGTTTACCAATACTGGAACAGAAGAAAAATTATTTTAAGCATAAGGGTAACGTGGAAATAGTGAACAGAGCTGATGGACCTGAAGTGATCAGAGGAATAATGATAAAGGGGATCACACTGAGTTCTGCATGGGTCCATGGGGGAGGTGAAGTAGTGGGGACATGAGAGGTTATGGGTTTGTCACAGTCTCCTCACATGTTGATAGTATTAAGTAGAGCTCAGCACCTTGCCCTTAGGGTTTGGCACAATAAAAACAATTTTTTCCAAGATATACAGTGAAATTACTGGCAACTGGCTTTACATATTTTTACTTTCTTACTGTTAACTTTCAAAACTTTGTTAGGTGGCCTGACTGAAGTGAAAGTTTCTAACTGACTTGATGGAAAACTCTAGAAGATGGATAGATAGATAGATGATAGATGGATGATAGATTGATTTACTCAATGTTAACAGATTTTAGAAAAATCACAAAGATAGCAATTTAATACTACTAGTTAATTTTTATATC
Source organism: Panthera uncia (assembly GCF_023721935.1). Taxonomy (NCBI): domain Eukaryota; kingdom Metazoa; phylum Chordata; class Mammalia; order Carnivora; family Felidae; genus Panthera; species Panthera uncia. The sequence continues at coordinate 51,144,260 of NC_064811.1, forward strand.
ATGACAACTAATATTTAACTATTACCTTCCTCCACTTGGCTTTTGATGCAGTTTGCTTAAATCAATAATATTACCTTTAATACTATAGTAGGGTCTGGTATTTTTATGTTTTTCTCCTTTCTAAATCACAATGATTTATTTTCATTTAATGTTTATTTTGAAAGAGAGAGAGCATGTGCACACAAGTGGGGGCAGGGTCAGAAAGAGAGGGGAGAGAGAATCCCAAGCAGTCTCTGCACTGTCAGTGCAGAGCCACATAGGGGGCTCAATCTCACGGATCATGAGATCATGACCTGAGCAGAAATCAAGGAAGCTCAACCAACTGAGCCACACAGGAGCCCCAAAATCACTGATCTCTGTAATGAATTTAGAAATTTTATATATATATATATATATATATATATATATATATATATATATAAATTTTATATATATATACATACATATATTTATATATATATACATATATATACACATATACATATACATACACACATATATACACATACACACACTACACATATAGTTATTTTGATAGAATATTGTAATTACAGTTAATAGGCATAGAATTCTCAATAAATTTGAATAAGAGACATTTGATCAAGCTATCCTAAAGATAAAGAAAAAAAGTATGCAATTTAGAAGACAATCAACTTGAAATAAGCGTGTCTTTACAAATATTATATGTTCTCACAGAAAGGAAGTTGATAGTCTTACTTAGCAAAACAGCTAGATTATTTTACCCCCCTACACAAAGTTTATTAGATAAGAAACATTTCTATGGTTTCCCCAGAAATTTTAAAACAAGATTAAGTATATGCTGTAGTACTGCTCCCTCTACTTTATAAATAGTATTTTCTCAATTATGTTGAAAGCAAGGGAGTTATAAACATATCACATATTGCTTTTCAACATTCTAGCCATCCTATAGGGATAATAAGTCTGTTGTCTTAAAAACAGAATAAGATTTTATCTAGAGTAGTTTGATATCATAATAGCAGAGACACATGGAACCATTTAATGAATGAAATCTGACTAAATAAATGAGCTTATTCATTTCAAATCTATACAAACATCCCAGCCCATATCACACAAAAATTAAAATTGTGTGTAGGGGGCAGGGGAGCTTATGATTCATTTCATTTTCATTGATTAATAGATTTCTCATTTTTACCAGGAGATAGCTGCAAGATTTCAATCTATGCAAGTAATTAATTGGATAGTCTTGTTATTTTCCTATCTAACAGAAATGAGCAAGTGACACCTAAGTGTAGGTGAAATAAATAGGCTCCTTTTTATCATCCTGCTAACATTTTTCCACTATTGTTTTTCAATTAACGTGTAAATGAAAGCAGCCTGTCCAGCGCTACTATAAAACAGATTTTATAACAAAAGAGAACAAGATTTAGTGTTTCTGGCATGCATGAGAAACACCGTAGTTTTTACAATTTAGAGAAAATAAAGGTGATATTATATATTCCTCATTTTAATGTAAAGACATAAGAGCAAATCAATAAAATTTGCTTACGTTAATTTAGAAATGTTATAACATAGAAATAGTCTGTCATCTTTTATTTAATAGACTAATGGAGCACTTTAAAATATTTTCCTGAAAACTTTGTCAATGAGATGTTTTCAGAAAATTGTTGTTAGAGTATACAATAAAAATCTGCTGATTTAATTAAAAGAGGACACTTTCTAAAAATACTTGTTGAGGCTTAATAGGAAATTAATTAGTTATGATCTAGTCATTTCTAATAGTTAGTCCTTTTCCATCAGAACATGTTTTGAGCTTATTTATGTATGTTTCATTGTAAATACTGTTGTCACTTTCTCATATTAATATGAGAAATATATCATATATTAACATGATAATATATATAAATCCTAGATATATATTCCATGTTATACTGTAATGAACAGTATTCTAGGGTTACTTGGTTAGATGGAGTTTTTTTTTTAATATGAAATTTATTGTCAAATTGGTTTCCATACAACACCCAGTGCTCATCCCAACAGGTGCCCTCCTCGATGCCTATCACCCACTTTCCCCTCCTTCCCACCCCCCATCAACCCTTAGTTTTTTCTCAGTTTTTAAGAGTCTCTCACAATTTGCCTCCTTCTCTCTCTGTAACTTTTTTTAAAAAATCACCTGTCAAAACTAAGGTTAGTCTTTAAATGGAAACTGTAAGTGGTGTCTGGGTGGCTCAGTTGGTTGGGCATCTGACTGTTGATTTCCGCTCAGGTCATGATCTCATGGTTTGTGAGACTGAGTCCCTGTTGGGCTCTGCACTGACAGCATGGAGTCTGCTTAGGATTCTCTCTCTCTCCTTCTCTCTCTGCCCCTCTCCTGCTCTCTCTGTCTCTGAAAAAAAAAAAACTAAGAAAAAATAAAATAAAAAAATAAAAGTAAAGAAGCATATCTTGTGTTTTTCTTAATTGCCACACAATTACACACTATTTATGTCTTATTTTATCATAACTATTTTCCAATGTATAAGAACACAAATGAGACATATTTCAACGACCTTAATTTACACAACTTAAAGTCAGTAAAAACAAAATGTAAATTTGATTTCATGGAAGCCGTCTCACTTTTTTACTTTCATTGCCTACTAATTAGTAGAGAGAAGGGAGGACTAGTTCTTTAAACTCTGTGTGATAGTGCTGGGAATAGAATGCTAGCTCTCAGAGACAAAGGTAGTAACAGACAGTTGCCACAGCAAAAAAGACCTGGGTAACACCAATACATAAGCAGACACTGCCAAAAGGAAGCAGTTGGCACCTGGCACGCTGGAATAGCATGTATGTAGAGCAGGACCACTGTCCTGAGATTCTAAATATGATGCCCTGCAATTAGACCTTAGATCAATTTCATCAAATTACAGAGGACAACACCAACACTTAACGCTAAGCAGGAAGATGAAGAAGAATTAGTGGCATTCATTTCTTCCCATTATCGAAAAATCTGGTCAAGATACCAATTTGAACACAGGCACATTTTCTCCTTTCTTCTCTGAAATTTCTTGAGAAAATATCAACAGTCATTTTAAGATATTATAATTAAACGTCATACAAAGAATTGAAAAGATTATACCATTTAGTAATAAAGTGAGACAAGGATGCATTATTTAAAAATATCATTCAAGAAGACAGAAATAAAAGCTTAAAACATATTAATGAGTAGGAATATTCCATAGAATAAATCTGTGGACTCTCCAAAAATTAATCTATAAACACCATGCAACTCCAATCAAGAAATCCTAACAAAAATTTCATATGTAAGCTAAAAAGATGATTTTAAAATTTGCATAGAAAAGCAAAGGTCTAAATGAAGCAAAGACTCTCCTAATAAAAAGAAACCTGGGAAATTTCCCTGCCATATACTAGAATATGTTGTCAGTAGTAATGAACTCTATGCCATTAACACCAGATTATATAAACAGATTAGTTGAAGGGTATAAAGAGTAAAGAAGCAGACCCACACATACAGGTATATGACACAAACGCATTGTGTAGCAGTGAGCAGAACATAACTGTGTAATAAATGGTGTTCAGATGATTGGTTACCTCTGTGGGTAAAAGAATTTGATAGCTACTGAACAATATACACAAAACTTATTTTATTGTCAATTAAACACCTAAACGTTGAAAGCATTCTTTCTAAAGCTTATACATTACATGATAAACTAACTTTATCATTTCAGATAGAAACAATTCTCAAATAACTATTGAAAACAGATACTATCCATGTGTTATCTTGAAAAAATGAATGTAACATTCAATCACAGACCATGCTGAGACCAAAAAACAAAACAAAAACAAAGCGTAAATAGAAGATATCAAAGGGCACCATAAAATGTAAAAGTAAATAAATAAATAACAGTGTATTTGCCACTCATGTGAAAAACTACATCAAATCAATAAATAATAATGAATATCCATACAGAAAGGAAATTCAAAGAAAAGAGATTTAGGGCGCCTGGGTGGCTCAGTCAGTTAAGTGGACGACTTCGACTCAGGTTATGATCTCGCGGTCCATGAGTTTGAGCCCTGCGTCGGGCTCTGTGCTGACAGCTCAGAGCTTGGAGCCTGTTTCAGATTCTGTGTCTCCCTCTCTCTCTGACCCTCCCCCGTTCATGCTCTGTCTCTCTCTGTCTCAAAAATAAATAAATGTTAAAAAAAATTAAAAAAAAAACAAAGAAAAGAGACTTGTGTAATCTATAGTATAAGAAAAGATGTTCCATATTATGTACTTATCAAGGTTGTACAAATTATTGACACAATTATATACCATTTATGGCCAAGCTGATTGCCAAAGATGAAAGTTTTTAAGTGCTGGTAGAAATGTTGAGAAATAGAAAATAGAATTACTTTTTTGAGAATTCAAATATCCATAAGGTAATTGATAACTAATTTGGCATCATCTAATAGAGTAAAAGAAACCCCCAAGTTATGACCTAGTTTCACCCTCAGTTACATCCTCCAGAGGAAGCTGTCACATATTGGGATGAGCCATGCTAGAAACAAATGATCAGCATGTTATGGTAAAAAAGGGTTTCTTAGTAAGGGTAAGGACAATTAAATTATTGTTTGTTCATGTCATTGGGTTCTACCAAACCATGAAAATAAATGAACTGGATTTACACAAATTGACAAAAATGAATGTTGCTAGCATATCAAGCCAAACAACAACACAACAAGTAACAAAGGAAATATAAAATATGCAGGATAAAAACAGCCTTATGAGATTTGTTGTTTTAGTACTCAAAGCAAAACTGTATATAAATTTTTAGGAGTATGAACATGTAAGTAGTTAGTTCTCCAATAATGCCAGGAGAAAAGGGGTGATGGTATCATGGGTGGCATATGCAGGGAGTTATATTTTTACTGTAAGGATTTAGTCTTTATCTGATAGGTATACGAGTGTTCATTTTATTACATGTATACATTTCTATACTTAAAATAGTTAATCAAATTTAAAAATTAAAGTCATACACTTGTATGGAATCACAGAGAATAAATAAAGCATGCCACTTTAAAAACTTGGATATTAGAATCAGATGGTTAGCATTGGAAGCAATAATAGAATCTATGCCATAAGAGTGTGGGAATTAAAGTACAAATGCATGCAAACTGTTGAGCACAGTGCCCAGAGCGTAATAGTTGCTCAACATGTATAAACTATCATTGTCACTATAATAATATGGATTGTAAATACAAATATACTTGTAAATCTTGGTGCTTAGTAATATTAATGTAAATCGAACAAATCAAGGAAAAAGTAAGAATAAAAATGCTGTTTGGAAAAATTTAATATGATGTAAAACTAAGCTTAACCATGGAGAGTAGACAGCGGATATCATTCCCACATTTTATAAATGCCCCTTTACAGTTAAAAAGATAGGGGGTGCCTGGGTGTCTCAGTGGTTAAGCATCTGACTCTTGATTTTGGCTCAGGTCATGATCTCATTGTGCGTTTGAGCTCCACACTGGCAGTGTGGAGCCTGCTTGGAATTCCCTCCCTCTCTGCCTCTCTCCCGCTCTCTTGATCTTAAAATAAATAAATAGACTTAAAAAAATTAAAGTTAAGTTAAATTAAAAGTTAGGGATGCTTCTTTTGCAGTCATTTCCCAGTGTTGTCTGTTTGAAAACTTAATTAATTTTACTTTTATTTTAATCTCAATATTTTAATTCAGTGGAACAAGTTTTTGAACATAAGAAAAGATTTAACTTTTTTATACAAATAAATCTAAAATAGTATGGGGTGCTAGTAAATATATGTTTACTTATCCTTTCTGAGATGATTTATTTGAAATGTGTCACTCTGGGTTTTATCTGTGCTTGATGTTTCACAATTCTTTGACACCATGGAATATTTTTGTTACAGTTTATCATTAATTGTTAGATTTCTAGAAAGTAATTTGGGTATATGACACCTGGTACATGCAAAGACCTTACAAATTTGATAGGGCTTCAACAGACATTATTAGTGGAATTTAAAAACAATTTCCAAGCCAAGGTTTGGGGAATTCTCTCAGAGTGTCTAAAGAGTATTTTATCCATATTAAACTTTACAAATATACTTCTTTAGAAATTCTTGTTTTGCATTATTTTATTTGAATTGATTTAAAAGAATTGGTTGCATCCCTAAAAGAAAAAAGTGTCTTTGGAATTCAGCTGGAAATAATTACCAAAATGACATGAAAGTAATTATATTAATTACAATTAATAAGTCATTATGGTTTATATATTTATTTCACTAAACTGAGAGAGTCTCATTTGAAGTATATTTCTTTTCAAGAAACCAAATAGTTTGGTAAATAATTTCATATTTTAAAAATATAGGTATGTGGGTAAAATATTTGCAGATTCTGAAATTGCTATTTAATATATTTATGTGTATATTTAACACATTATTTTATTTTTATTTTTTAGAAAAGAAATTTAATTTTTGAGGGTATAGATTAAAAATTAAACTTACTGAATAGAACTATAAAGGTATAAATATATATTATTTGAAATGATGTGATATATGATATGACGTGAAAGGTAAAAATTTCTGTAAAAAGCTTTAACGTCATTATATAGCTTTTTGTTAGAAATAAGCCTTTCCCAATAGATTATTAATGAATTTGTAATGTTTGAATTTTTTTTAAGTAAATATAGATTTAAATAAGATCTCTTCGCAATAATGTAAGTCTGCATGGCTCTTACAGTGCTATGAACATTTTTATTAAAGAAAATACTTTTATTTAAAATGTTATGTCTTCTGGAACAGTAGTTATTTGAAATGATAAAAATATTCTTTGCAGTTGTGCATACACATCACACTTCCTCCTCTTTTACTCCCACACTCCCTTTTTATTACATTTCCCAGCCCTACACTGGATACTGATTGTGCTCATAAGAATATCATGGGTTTAAAAAAAATTCCATTTGCTGACAATAAACTTCTAAGAAATTAATTTTCTTAGAAAAGCCCACATGGCAAAAGTCGCTAATGAAATAACTGTCATACTAATAGATCTTTATGGTAAACTTTATGAAATTAACGTGCATTAATGCTGTTGGAAGACTTTTACTTAAAAATTTTTTTTTAATTTATTCATTTTTGACAGAGATAGAGAGAGACAGAGCATGAGTGGGGGTGGGGCAGAGAGAGAGGGAGACACAGAATCCAAAGCAGGCTCCAGGCTCCAAGCTGTCAGCCCAGAGCCTGACGCAGGGCATGAACTCATGAACCTGGAGATCATGACCTGAGCCAAAGTCAGATGCTTAACAGACTGAGCCACCCAGGCACCCTAAGAAGCCTTTTATTATAAATATAAATAGATGAATCCACTTGACATTATAGTGACTGTAATTTTCGCCAGACATTGCAAATATGATTTTTAAAATATTGGCTCTTTATGCCTAAAAAAGAATGTCATGTAATTAGAGCTGCAATTCATCTTAGTTGCAATAAAAAGGTAATAACTTGAAAATAAGTCTCCTATTTTAATTGGAAAAGAGAAAAATAATTTGTGTAATTTTGAGGACGGAGACATAATTAAATTTCACTCTAATGCTGGTATCATCTTCCATAAAAGAATTACACATTTATCAATAATTCTTTAAAAATAATTTGAGTTTATTGTATTTAAATTAACCATCTTATAATTTTGTTTAAATGATGTGAGCAAGCCCATGTCTTGGAATGATTATAAGAGGAAGCAATTTGAGTTAAAAATAGGTACTTATTTCTTTGATGAAACATTTAAAAGCCTGGTGGAGAGATGTGGACATATAAGTACTTGTAGAAAGTGATTTATACTTATTAAGGGCCTGTTATTTGTCAGCCACCATTTAAAAGATATGATGTATTTTATGTAATGCGACCTTCGCAGCCATACAACTTTCTAATGAGACACTTTAGACTTTCAGAGGAATGGACACAAAATTCGTAAACAACAAAGCCTTGAAAGTCCCAATTCTAAGACCTTTCTATAACATACCATGATAACTTTTAAATTATTGCATTTATTAAGATTTGCTATTAGACTCCACATAATTCTATGTAAAGAACTGTGTTGCAATATGAGAACTGCTTTAAAGAGAAAATCATCAGGAAACTTGGCGGGAGAGTACATCATTGCTTATGCAATGAATAAAAATAAAATCTTACCGATGTTTGTGAAAATAAGATTTAACAAATATTTGTGTTTGTGTTCTCTAATTATAAAAAAAATCCTACCAAGATTGGCATTTCTAAAATATCCAGAGGTGGTACTGATTTGTATAATTTAATAATAGAAAATATGTTCTTTCCAGGGGGAAGAAAAAAAAATTTTTATTTTTATCCACCTATGTAAGACTTGACTCTAGAATGATAGTATCAAAGGCTCCGATGTAGAATTTTAGCACGTTAAGCTTTAACTTGGGAACAGAATATCTGTAGCAGCATGTGCTATATAATGTCTCTTTAATAGTCAATAAAACTGGCAAGAGTCATTGCTTACTACCTGATAGCCAGGAGGTTTTCAAATTATAGAATTCATTTGTCACACTCCACTTAGCATATCTACAACTTTCCGACAAGAAATGCCGTTTCAAGCAGTTATTTTAATGAGTGAAGGATTAAATGCTAAAATAAGAGGTGATAGAAGGGAAACGAACAAGGCAATTATGTCCTGTCTCTTAAGACAGAAATGAGGATCACCTGGAGGTTCCTATCTTTTCTCAAAGAGTTTATTTAGGAAGATAAATAAAACATAGAGAAATGAACAGCACTACATAAATGAGGACATGCTTTCAGATGCATCTGTGGGTGAGATCTTTGTGGTATTTATTGTAATTCATCTTAAAACAGCATACAGGGACTACAGAGCTGGTTGTTATGATTCACTGAAGCAATTCTACATCAGTATGGAAATGTCACTCTTGCTGTTACATGTAAGTACTAAAACAAATCTGCAAAACCGCTGGTTGCATCAAATCCTACTAACATTTGTCCTTTTTTTCAATAATATTTGATTAAATGTTGAAATAGTTCTTGAGATAATATATGTTTCTCAGAGTAATTTTGTCACTCACTGGACACAGAGTGCGATAGAAATAAATTATACTCCAGAACAAAACAAGGTTGAGAAAATAACAAAAATAGTTAAGCACTAATAATGCAGTTGGTTCTAAGTGCCAGGAGATAGCTTTCTGTGTCACTCTACCATGGCAAAGTTGTCATCTCATGATAAAAAAATAGTACAGAACGGAACAATTTGATGTTAAAGTAGGCATTAGCCTTGTGTTGGGCCTTCTTATCATTTTTAGGCAGTAAAAATCGCCCAAAACTAAATATGGATGAGTTAAAATAGATTGCTTTTCTATGATACCCAAACATTTAGTGGGCTTTTCTTGTTGTGTATTGTATTCAAAAAAGTATTTAAGTTTATAGTTTATGTCCAAATATTCTCTTTGCAATTATTCCATTTCTTCCCTTTATGTCTTTTTATTTAATTTATTTTTCAAAGCTATTACTCATATATATATTCATTCCACAAAATTCCGCTATGCAGTGATGGCTTTGTGCTTAGAGTCCTTCTATGTATTAGGGCTTCAGAGGTTCCGAGCAGGACACCTTCAGTGTCTGAAAATCCTTTGACAAACTGAAAAGTCTTTTACTCACAGACAATTTGCTAAAAACAAGAATTTATTAACAAAAGGATGGTTATTAATGTATGTTTTTTAGAGAATGTTGATCTTTTTAAATTCATCACAGACACCTGTCTCTGGGTCCTCAGTCTTACTTAGCAAGAGAAAGAAGGGAGTTGAAATAATGAATAAATGAAAGAATGTGACTAATGGGATATTCTTTATATTTTTTCATAAGAGATGAATAATATAACAAGTTGTCTGAGGGCCAGGTAAATGGGTCCAGTTCAAAGTTGACTACATTGAAGGAAAATTGAAGCTAGGTCTGCCCATACATACCAAAAAGAGACATCCAGGAAACAGACACTGTGTTTATAGTATTATTACTGAATTTAGTCCTAATTTTTCCTAATTTTATTGTACAATTGCATTGCATTGCTAGTCTATGATTTTAATACAAATTCTGAATACAGGCGAAATTATTATGCTTCTCTGAAATTCCCACTACCACAACCTAACAAGAAAATTTTCCACCCACATTTTGTAATTATCATTTGAAACCTGAAGTTTTCAACCAGAATAAAAAGACAAATGAGTGTTTTTCATTTATGAAAGTTGTTTCTGTAATTATTTTGTTGTCTATAGTTTGCCTACAAGGTTGATGGATTTTAAGATCTACTTACTGATTATAGATAGGCTACAGTCTTCACAATGGGTGAAAGGGTGCTTGGGTGGCTCATTCAGTTGAGCTTCTGGCTCTTGGTTTCAGCTCGGATCATTATCTCACGGTTTGTGTGTTTGAGCACTGCATGGAGCTCAGCGCTGACATTGTGGAACCTGCTTGGAACTCTCTTTCTCTCTGTCCCTCCTCTGCTCGTGTTCTCTTTCTCAAAATAAAATAAATAATAAAATAAAATAAAATAAAATAGGTGAAAAAGAACTATTTGATTTAGGTTTCCTTTGACAACTGCCTGAAATTTCTGTAGATTTAGTACTTTATAAGGAAATCAAACTTTACCAAAGTTATTTATATGAGTGGCTATACCTTTTGGGCTAAATTGTCTGATATATTTTCCTTTAAAACAAATTTATGCCACTTCTGTGCTTCACTAATCATGTTCTCAAAGCTCTCAATGAAGAAAATGTACTTATAATTCAAAGGACTTTAAAGTAAAGAAAATATAATTCTAGAGCTTATCTCCACATAATGCAAAAGCAAATTACACATTTCATGTTAAATTGAATTCCTAGATAAACATATTGTGAAGAGACCTAGAGCAAGGTAACCTAAAGGGGAAGTTATTTCCATGATGTTTGACAAACATAAGACTTATAGTGGGTTTTAACATTAATTCAACAATGCATTCTAATGCATTGTCAAGTAAATGTATCTTAATATGTTTAATTGAAATTAAACCATTTGAAATAATTTAAATTAAAATTAATCACAGATAAGAAATGTTTTATCACTGAGTCTTTAAAGCATGTAAACATTTTGGGACTTATCTTAAGAACCAGTGTTTCAGGGTTCAATAAAAGGAGCGAAACCAATAGAAGGTGCTTATGGACAAAATATGGAATTTGTCAAGGGCTTTGGTCTTACACAATTGTGGGAGCTGCCCAGGCATTCTCTGTAAGGTTATTGTGTCCACGCCTGATGCTGGGGCCTAGAGTCCACAAGGCAAGTTAGTTAGGACAGAAGATATATGTAAAATGTAGGAGAACAAAGTCAAGCAGGACCCCATCGGGATGGACTGAACCCATACGAGTTTTTGCCACCTCTGATACTATTGGTATGAGTGTCCTGCAGGAGAAGCTGGTACCTTCCCCATGGAGCTCAATGCCAGGTCCAAAAGTCGAAAAAGCTGAAGGAGGACCCAAGGATGGTAGACCAACTGCGTCCCTCCCTGCAGCCTTCTGCTTGGAAGATAAGCCAGTAGATTGGTGAGGGTATGGGTAGTAGTCCGTGCTGCTGGAGTCAGATGCTTCTCCATCTCAGCCCTCCAAATCTCGCACAAGAACTTCCTGTGTGGCCCACCTTGTTGTTGTTGTTGTTTTTAGTTTATTTATTTATCTCAGAGAGAGAGAGAGAGAGAGAGAGAGAGAGCAAGTGGGGGAGGGGCAGAGAGAGATTCCCAAGCAGGCTCTGCACTGTCAGTGCAGGGATCCGTGTGGTCCTCAGACTCACGAACCACAAGATCATGACCCGCGCTGAAGTCAGACCCAGGTGCCCCCCAGATGGCCCATCTTAAAGGGAATCATTCAGAGAGAGGAAATTTGGGAAATGCAGATCAGCATAGTGAAAGTAAAACATTACAAAACCACCACAGCCTATAAAATCTCCAATTCTACTTTTCAGTTCCTGAATTTTATTCCCAAATCATCTACTTCATTAGTGATAATAAATTTCTATTTTGTTTCCAATAAGAAATGCATACAGTAACACATTTTGTTGTAGTCACTCTATGCAGGGTGTAAAGATGATCACTTTTTTAAGCTGAAATTATCATTGAATAAGAACTTTACTAATACTTCCTAGGTAAAGATGACTTATGTAATGTTAAGATAAGGATGAGAAAAAAGGTAATCATAGTTTTCATTGATTAAAGGGAGAGGCAAAGAAAAATACCTCTTTTTTTTTCTGATGCAAAGACTGAATTTAAATTAAAAAGAGACTGAGAAATTAAGGATAAGGTAGCAGTGGGGCGCCTGGGTGGCTCAGTCAGTTGAGCTTGAGCAGCCGATTTCGGCTCAGGTCGTGATCTCGCGGTCCGTGAGTTCGAGCCCTGCTTCGGGCTCTGTGCTGACAGCTCAGAGCCTGGAGCCTGTTTCAGATTCTGTGTCTCCCTCTCTCTGACCCTCCCCCGTTCATGCTCTGTCTCTCTCTGTCTCAAAAATAAATAAACGTTAAAAAAAAAAAAAAGGATAAGGTAGCAGAAGCTTTATTATGCATATTTGAATTGATGTGCAAAAGAAATTGTAAAATTGTACTACTTCTTAAATTTATAATTTCCTCTGAATCATATATGTCATAGTTACTTACCTATTGTTTTTTCAAAAGCAGAACATAACATTCACTGTATATTTTGTAGTAATTTTAATTTTCAGGTGTTAAAGTGAATATCATAGGTTATTCGGGTTAAAAGTGAGAGGAGTGTTTCTATTCCATGAAGGAAATATTTATTATGAACTGAGTACTTACTTTATGTAAAATATTTACACAATATATACACATTATAGAAAGTTACTACTGAAACAGGATCCCATTTCTCTTGTTGTTGTTACTGTTGTTTGTTTGTTTTTAAATTGGTAACCCATTATTTGTGTTTCTACCAAGTTCCGCCAAGATTGATGTTCAAAGGGGCACTTGGGTGGCTCAAAGCGTCCGACTTCAGCCACACTTCATGAGTTCAAGTCCTGTGCTGGGCTCTCTGCTGTCAGCAGGAAGCCTGCTTTGGATCCTCTGTTCCCCTCTTTTTCTGCTGCTCCCCACCTCAAAATAAATAAATAAGCTTTAAAAAAAAGATTGATGTTCATAAGTTTTCTCTTCAGTACTTGAAGAAAATTTTTGACTTTATCAAAAAAGATACAAAAATCCATGTTGTAATTTTGTATTTTAGGCAATGAGATAATAATTATATTTAATTGAATATATCAATATTGAAAATATTCAAATTTCTCATTCTTGTGTAGATAAACTTAAGATAAAATAATACCTGAGCTTTCAATATTAACCCCCACTGAGAATTTTCCAATGACTAACTGGGAATCCCCAAAGACAGTCTAAGATGATCTCAGAATGCAAACTTCGTTTCTGAGGTAATCACTCACCTCAATTGCTTCTATTTTTGCCATTTCACCTCTTCTCTGGCCTCTGCTAGCCCAAGATATCTGTCAACACTCACCCTCAGCTCACTGTTCTGATCTCTGGCTCCATCAAGGTAAAGATGTCCTCTGCTGACCTCCACTAGAGACAAACTCAAATTGTTGCCTCTAATCTTTATGAAACTGAAAGGTCAGGCGATCCTTCATAATCAATCGTAATGAACTATAGAGGTTCCCATGAGGGTTTCATAGAATTCATAAATTTGTATAGATAAATAACTTACCAAACACTAATAAGAAATTTAAGCACACACACACACACACACACATACACACACATAAATGTAATATTTGAAGAAAAATGTTAGTAAGCAATCGTTCATGTTAGAAATGTCATAACTCCAGGTTTGTTATTTTCGCTAAGCAGAAGTTTGCACAGCATGGAATTTGTAGTTCGGTATACATCAGATGTGAAATCTGATAAAATTTTCCTAGTTACTTTATATTTCAAAAAAGACTTTTATGCTTAAATGAAATTATTTAAAAAAATTTAATATTTGTTTACTTTTGAGAGAGAGACAGAGCCTGAGAGGGGGAGGAGCAGGGAAAGAGGGAGACACAGAATCTGAAGAAGGCTCCAGGCACTGAGCTATCAGCACAGAGCCTAATGAGATCATGACCTGAGCTGAAGTCAGATGCTTAACAGACCGAGCCACCCAGGTGCCCCTCAATGAAATTCTTTTTTTTTTTTTAATTTTTTAATGTTTATTTATTTTTGAGAAAGAGAGAGACAGAGAGACAGAGAATGAGCGAGGGAGGGACAAAGACAGGGAGAAACAGACCTTGAAGCAGGCTCCAGGCTCTGAGCTGTCAGCACAGAGTCCCATGAGGGACTCGAACTCACGAGCTGGGAGTTCATGACCTGAGCCAAAGCTGAACGCTTAACCAAATGAGCCACCCAGACACCCGAATGAAATTCTTGATGAGATATACATTATAATTAAATGAATACCTATTTCTCATAGAGACCCAATTAAAACATAATTGATTAGTTGTATGAATACAGTTTCTTTACAAAAATAATTTGGCATTATTTTACAATAAATGTTATGAATGTGACATTATTTCGCTATTGAAATATGTTTTTTCTAATATGAAAACTAGCCCCCAATTCATCAAACTAGATGGTAGAGATACTATTCCAGTTGCACAATAATAAACAGCAATAGTGATAATAATATATTATCATCATAATAATATAATAAATATCGACATAGTAAATTCAGGGTGCTAAGAATTATTCCCAAAGGAGCTTAAGTTATATTTTAGAAAAGATGAAGTTAAAGGACATAAAATAACGGGACATTTAGGCACAGTAGATAAGTAAGCTGAACTGTGTTTATTAATGGAGGCTTCAATTGGAAATACCCTTCCATTGTTTCTGTTTCCACTTTTATCCATCAAGTCCTGTTTCCTTCAAATCCAGCTATAGAAAGCAATGTTACCCATTTTATGAAATGATTTTCTCTTCCAAACTGTTCTGGTTATTTTTTGTTTGCTCTCTACCCAACCTGTGATCAAATTTCCATTGTTTTTCTATCTCTATTCTCTGGAAGACTCCTCAAGTGCTCATTCTTCTTTGCCAGCTTCTTCTATTTGGGTTTGGCAATGAAATACAATGAGAAAAGATTGGAGGACAGAATAAAAGAGAGCTTGCCTCATTGTCCTTTGAGGTTTGGAAGTGGTAACAACAACTTAGGGATGCTCTTCTCTGGGCGCCTCAGTAGTACTTGGTATGTTACCCTAACCCAGGCTATATCAGTATCAACAGTATTAGCCTTTAGTGGCAGGTGATTTTGTGTGTGAGGAGGGTGGAGCTCTTCCATGCATTGTAGAAAGCGTAACCACATGCCTAGTCCCTCACTAGATGTCACTACAGTCCTGTACCCTGTCATGACAACCAAAAATGCATTTAGTATTGGTGAATGTCCCATGGGAGGAAAAATCACATACCCCATCAAGTGGTCCCTGTAGTAAATGTTTTCTGACTTGTATTTTGTTTTCTGCTGGGAGCCTGACTAATATATCATCCTACTCTCCTCTACATTTAACATTCTTGATGATATTCTCAACTCTTTTAAAAATTATCCATATTTGATTTTCCAAAAAGTACATTTTACCTATTCGCCTGTTGCAATAATTGTCTAGAAGTTTTATATTCATTCATGTTTTTAAACTTTTCCAGCATTTAAAATATTGTTATTTAGGGGCGCCTGGGTGGCTCAGTCGGTTAAGCGCCGACTTCAGCTCAGGTCATGATCTCACCGTCCGTGAGTCAGAGCCCCGCGTCGGGCTCTGTGCTGACAGCTCAGAGCCTGGAGCCTGTTTCAGATTCTGTGCCTCCCTCTCTCTGACCCTCCCCCGTTCATGCTCTGTCTCTCTCTCAAAAAATAAACGTTAAAAAAAGTTTTAAAATATTGTTAAACAGAAAATATGATAAAGAAATAAACATTCTTGGGTTTCTATTTATTACAAATGAGGTACTACATGATTTCTAATCAGTAAATATCTAATATAGTGAGTATCTTTCACTGAGTTGGATTTTAAGACCTCCCCATAATGAACTAAGCTGGAAAACAATATTGAATCAACTAAGAATGTGAGAATCTGCAAGTGGTTTTCTTTGGTATAGTTTTAATTTTAAATGCTGTAATAAATTATTTATTTTTAGCATCAGGTGTCTTTGTTTTCCACCATGAATCAACATAGTAACTTTTCTCTTGAATCTTTACCTAACAATAATGTTATAAAATTTTTTCTAAAAGAATGATGAAAAAGTCATTAGTCACTCTATTATCACCTTAGTAGTGTGGAGATCCGATTTTACAATTTTTTTAGATTTGAATAATCAAACCAGATTAGAATTCATATGGATCATGATAACTAGTCAACTCTGTTCATATCCAGAATATTGAAGCTACTATGACTCAAGATTACACAGTCAAATAAAAAAACAAGTTAAAGGTTAGTGTAAAGTCTATTATTTTTTAGCTTTGAGTGGTGAATACTTGATTATTATTTTTGGAAATAGATCTGTTGTGGTATAAGGTTTTCTAACTTAAATGAAACTTAAAAAATAGTTTTGGAAGCACCTGGGTGGCTCAGTTGGTTGAGCATCTGACTCTTGATTTCAGTTCAGGTCCTCCCCTGCTTATGCTCTCTCTCTCTAAAATTAAATAAATAAATACATACATACATACATACATAGAAAAAAAAGAAGAAAAAATAGTTTCCTTAGAGACAAACTTCAGTTTGAGAGAATCAAAGACTATAAACATGTACTAGAGAGCTAAATACCCATAATGTATCTTTTTAATTTTATTCTTATATTAAAAAGATATTACACAGGGACACCTGGGTGGCTTAGTGGGTTAAGTGTCTTTCTCGGCTCAGGTCATGACCTAGTGCTTGTGGGTTCCAGCCCTGCATCAAGCTCTGTGCTGAAAGCTCAGAGCCTGGAGCCTGCTTGGGATTCTGTGTCTCCCTCTCGCTCTGCCCTTCCCCTGCTCATGCTCTCTCTCTATCTCTGAAAAATAAACATCTAAAAAATTTTAAAAAAAAGATATTACACTAAATGTAATAAGAGAGAATATATCTATTAATATACATTTATTGAGTGTTATGTGTGTCACTGTAGTTTCAAAGAATGAAAGAAAAAACCAGTATTAACCTAATCAGGATATTTGAAGTGCTACAGTACAACCTGAAAATGTCAACAATTATTCCTATATGAATAAACAAGGGATGGCTTGATCTGAACCAGAATTCACCCCAGCTGATTCAAACAAAAGAATCACAAGACAGTGATCCCTTTCATGGGTAGAGGCAGAGTTAAGGAAGTAAGCAAGGGATTGTGGCTAATCAATAATCAGCAGCAGCAGAAACCCAAACTTTCCTAGGGCTGAATGGACACCATCTGTTGGACAGAAGATTTACAGTGTCTTTTTTTTTTTCTCTTTCTTAGAACAGGGCTAACTTTACTATCCAATAATTGATCAACATGGTTTTTATATGTCCCATAGTCCACATGTTTTAAGTATATAGAGTTAATATTAATAAAGCTTATTGGGGCACCTGGGTGGCTCAGTTGGTTAAGCATTCAACTTCGGCTCAGGTCATGATCTCATGGCTCATGGGTTGGAGCCCCACATTGGGTTGTGTGCTGACAGCTCAGAGCCTGGAACCTGCTTTGGATTCTGTGTCTACCTCTCTTTCTGCCCCCCACCTCACCCTGCTTGCACTCTGTCTCTCTCTCAAAAATAAATAACAAAAACATTAAAAACGTTAAAGGCTTATATTTCTCTTTCCTTTTTGTTTTACTAAAAATAGCTAATATATCTTGAGGGCTTACTATGAGCCAAATATCATATAAAAGTTTTATATACATTATTCAGTTTACTCATCTACATGAAATATTGATGTTTTTGGTTTTGACCCCAGTTTATGGAAGAGGTAACTGAGGCTAACAAATTGTCAAGGACCCATTATCATCAAGGGGCCAGGTATTTCTTTAAAAAAAATGCAAAAGTCCATTTTCTTAACAACTATGCTTTTCTTTTTTTTCCTCTGTAAAAGTATCCACTAAGTTTTACTTAATTCTGTAATCCTAACCACAAAACTCTAAGATAGATTTTACTACTTTAAAGGCAAAACAAGGTATAGTTCCAGAGAGAGGACAGTACATGCTAGCAAATGAAACTTCACAGCATTTACCTATTATTGTCACTTCATTTTGCTATATTCTGTAGCCAAATATAAAACAATGGCTGACAACACAAAAAAATCGCTATGATTGATACACATCACTCTCAAAAGTCAATGATATTCTGTGGTCTATGGCAACACAGTTTATATATTTTGAGTGGGGGGAAGGGCAGAGAGAGAAGGAAAGAGAGAGAATCCCAAGCAAGCTAAATATTCATGGTGGAGCCCACCCAGGGCTCAATCTCAGGATGGTGGGATCATAATATCATAGGTCACATTCTGAGGGAAGCCAAACGTGAGTCAGAGTTTAACGTCAGGATGTTTCTTAGAAACAAAACTCTTGCTGTCAGCAGCTATGGAAAAAAAGGAGGCTGCACCTCTCCATATCCACAGATGTATTTCTCTTCTGAGATGTACAAACTAATTTTGGCAATAATAATGAGCTTGAGCTTTATTCTTCTAAACTGGAGTTGATTTTGCCCTAGAAGGTCACGCAGGTGACGCAATGTGGCACACATTTGGATTTGCCCACTCAAACCTATGTCTTTCTTCTCAACTTTACCTAATTAATTATATATATGACATTTGGTCTGGCCATTTCAAATGAGATTTTGAATTCTTAAATCATTCAAATGTGGCAATTGCCAGTTGTACAAGTCCCTCTTTCCTTTCTGCTTTCATAAACACTAGCATTGATACAACTTTTGAATATTCTCTTAACCTTTTTCAAAACTCATGGCGGTTTGTGGTAAATTGCGGTTTTCAGGCAAAGTTTCATTTATTAACTATAGCAGTTGAGAATGCAGCAGAAAGCTATTCTGATCATTGGAGCCTGAAAATCCTATGCCCCACCATTAAAACAACATGGTTTCTCTGCAAAAAAAAAAAAAAAAAAAAAAAAAGGCTTTCCCTTCCTCTCTTTAACCAGCTAAAACAGAATGCAATTAGGAGAGAGAAAAGAAATCTGAAGCTCAAACAAAAGCTGTATTGTTATGAAGTTTAAAGGTGAGTTTGTACAAATATCAAAAACTAATTAAGCAGAACAGGTGGTATTTAACTACTTTGAAACTTTGAAAAAGGAAAATTGATTTTTGTCTCATTGGATTAAATTACATTTTCATATTGATTGACAAAAAGCGCTTCTGTTACTTCTCTTCCAGACAAGGTAAATACACTAGCTGCTATTTATTCATGAAACCGTGTCTCTCAAAATTTCAGAGAATGTTATTCTAGCATTTTATTATTAAACAAATATTTTGACAGGTGATGATATTTTAGAAGATAAACAGAAATATACATCCATTCACTTCCACTATGTAATTTAGACCTAGAAAATACTCATAGAAGTGGTGTAATGCATTCACAGGTCAATTCTATCTGTGTCTCATGTAGATTAAGATCAATGGAATCAATAAAGCTTAATTAAAACTTTGACCATTTAATATTTTTTGTCAGTCACAAAACTAAAACGTTGATCTAAGAACTTCCAGCTAGTAATCATTTCATTTACTTCCCCCAAAGTTATTAAATGGCTACGAATAAAAACACATAAGCCCCATAGAGACATTAAACTACCAGAAAGTTAGGAAGTTTTCTAAGGAAGTGGGGCAGAGAGGAGCATAAGAATATAGACAGAATCTTCTTTTGTGAATCACGAAAAGCTCCCCCCACCCCCGCCGTCACAGAAACACACCAGCTTTAATGACTTGTTTGTTTTATTTTGCATTTCATTTTTGGAAAGTAAATAATGTGATACAATAGTTGGAAGTAGGAAGGAGGTTTAGGGAAACAATCAAAAATTTTATCTTGAAGAACCCAATAATTTTTGTGACCTTAGTTCTAATCTTTCATTGTGCTGGTGGGAAATATTAGCTAAAAACAGCATGGATGTAGAGAGGGTTTGTAGAGCTATCTTTTAGGGAATTTTATTATTGTTTTATTTTGCATTCTCACTTCACTTGTCAAACTAAAATTTCAAATAGTTGAAATTTCACTCTTCTCAGACTGAATGAAATTTCCTTCTCTACTTAATAGGTCCTGAAAGGTAATATAATAGTTATCCACAGTAAGAGATTCTTCTAGGGTTCCTGTACCTATTTCCAATATGGTGGAGGGTCTCCCATAAATACCAAGTGATTCTTGAACACCAGCACAGTGTCTGAGAATTCAGCTCCATTGTGGAGATAGCATGAGATTACACAGGTAAAGGGTTCAGTCCTACAACACTGTCCCTCTATTTCTACTTCAGATGCCAGCTGAAAGTCCCAGGATATTACCCTGGGTAATAGTCACAGATTGTAGGTTTCAAAGGCCTCCTCTTTAGATTATTTTAATTTGCCAGAGTGGCTTATAGAACTCAGGAAAACACTTAATATTTGTTTACCAGTTTCTTTCTTTCCTTTTTTAATGTTTATTTTTTTGAGAGAGATAGAGCATGAGCGGGGGAGGGAAGAGATATATACAGAATCTGAAGCAGGTTCCAGGCTCTGAGCTGTCATCATAGAGCCCCATGTGGGGCTTGAACTCACAAGCCATGAGATCATGATCTGAGTTGAAGTTGGACTCCTAACCAACCGAGAAGGGCCTGGACTTTCCATGCCCTCTTCATGCATGCCACTCTCGCCAGTCTCCCCAAAGTTGACGTGCTCACCAGCCTAGAAACTCTGAACCTTCTCCTGACAGGTTTTTATGGAGTCTTCATTATATAGTCATGCTTGACTAAGTCTTTGGCCATTGGCTGATTTAAGTTCCAGTGCCTCCCAGAGGTCAGGAGTCCAGAAATATGTCATTAACATAACAAAAACACCTTTACTGCCCTTAACACTTAGGAAATTCTACAGGTTTTCAGAGCTGTGAGCCAGAAAACTTGGACAAAGACCAAATACACATGACAGATACATTTTGGTCTACTGAATGACCATATATACATTTCTTATAAATCACAGTATCACAGATTAACAATAATAACTAATAATAAAATAAAACAATTATAATAGTATATTGTAATGAAAGTTACATGAATGTGGTCTCTCTCTCTCTCAAAGTATCTTATTTTACTCTACCCACTCTTCTGCTTGTGATGAAGTGAGATGATAAAATGCTACGCAATGAGATGAAGTGAGATGAATGAGGTATGCATTGTGACATAGTGGAGCATAGCTTTAGGCTACTATGGACCTTCTGGCAATTGTAAGGAGGATCATCTGCTTCTGGGCAGAGGATGACAGCGGGTCAATGAAACTTTAAAAAGTGAAGCCACAGGGGCACCTGCATGGCTCAGTTGGTTAAGCATCTGACTTTGGCTCAGGTCATGATCTCAAGGTCCATGAGTTCGAGCCCCACGTTGGGCTCTGTGCTGATAGCTCAGAGCCTGGAGCCTGCTTCAGATTCCGTGTCTCCCTTTCTCTCTGTCCCTCCCCTGCTCATGCTATCTCTCTGTCTCTCCAAAATAAATAAACGTTTTAAAAAATTAAAAAAAAGAAAAAAGTGAAACCACAGAGATAGGTAGGAGGACTACTGTGAATGACTTTTTACCAGCTCGGATCCTTGGGTCCTCCAAGCAATAGAAATAGAGTGTGGCTGGGGCACCTGAGTGGCTCAATCAGTTAAGCGTCGGACTCCTGATTTTGACTCAGGTCATGATCTCATGGTTCATGAGATAGGGCTCTCCACTGACAGTGCAAATCCTATTTGGGATTCCCTCTCTCCCTCTCTTTCTGCCCCTCCCCCACTCTCTCTTTTTGTCTCTTTCTCTCTCTTTTTCAAAATAAATAAAATAAACCTTAAAAAAAATAGACTGAGGCCAAGGAAGTATTCCAAGGCAACAGTTTTATTTCAATTTATGCTCAAGCACAGGGAGTCGGCACAAAGGAAATGATCCTTTAGGCTGACTCTGTGAACACAAGCCAGGGAAAAGTTTTAGAGACCAGGCAGGAAAGGAGTGACATCTAAGCATGTAGAGATGGGGAGAGACACAGAAAGTCGGGCACGCAGGCATAGTGGACAGAACATGCTTCGTCACACATAGCATGTGTCAAGAGCATGTTAAATCTCCACACTTGGGTGTGATTTTTAGTAATATAATGAGGGGAAAATCAATGAAAAGTCAGCGCTGGGGTCCGCTTTGGTGCCTGGGGGAAACTGGTTTTATTGGCTCCTCAGTAGTCCCTCTTTTAGTAAACAGCCTGCTTCCACATTCCTTCAAGGAATGCTACTCAGGAGGCATAGAGTTTCAACTATCAAGGAATGCTGGGTTTCACAGTCAAGACTGAGGGGACCTGAGTCCAGTCCCTGCTCTGTCTCACCTTTATCCCTAACTACCTTTCTCATGTCACCTCTTAAACCATCCTCCACAATGGTTTACACTGCTCTTAGCCACACTGTAATTATTGCAGTTCTGTAAATATTCCAAGTACACTCACAATTCAAGCCCATTGTACATCTGTTTCCTATATATCCTAGATATCCACATGACTTGCTTGGCATTTCCTCAAGCTCTCTGCTTAAATATCAAGGGGTACTTCCTTGATAGCCTTTTATCAAATTTCACCAACTGCTGCTCAGTCTCACTTTGCTTTATTTTCTCACAGTTATTATCACTTTTTGCAACATAATATTAGTTTGTTTATTGTTTATTATTTATTGTTCGTGTCTTTCTTCCCCATAAAAATGTCTATTTTCTCAATGAGAACATAGAGCCTATTTTGTTTCCTCCTACAGTCTAACAACTGGAGGAGACTCCGTAAACATTTACTGAATGAATGAACATATCTCCTTAATTCCCTACAGAATTTTGAGCATAAAATAAACTTTCATTTTGGTGTTACAAAATTACAAGGCCCTTGGGGAATAAAATGAAGCTTTTACTAGAACCTTAAGAAAAATTTAGGGCAGCATCAGCTCAAATGCCTCGATGGTAATCATTGAAGTAGTCAGTTACCCCGAGAAAGAAAAAAAGCGTCCCATAGGGTTTTTGTACTACTGATGTACAGAAAAAAGAAACTGAGAAATTGCATGTACTCATTACTTATTAAGATGATGGCCATATACTATAAAAGAGTTTGGCTAAGTCTTATACTTTGGAAACTATATAGTACAGTACAAGCACATGGTTTTCTCGTGCTTTATTGTGACCAAAAGACAGAGGCTAAGGGAACCAGAAAGACTGATGTAGAAAAACCGTTTATCCAATGTATCCTTTTTCCCTGGTAAATTTTTGTCACGCGTTGAAAAGCAAATGATCTGAGGCTGAAAATGTTATTTAGCATATAGAATTCCATTTTTTTCAGAGAGCAATCATATCTGGCTCAGCCCAGTCTGTTTCAAAAACTCTACAGATTAACCAAGACCAATATTTAATTCCAGACTGCCTTTGCTACTTTTCTTTAAGGCTTTTAAAAATGTTATTTTTTCCAGAATAATAGTAATAAATCTGGTCTTAATATTTTCCAAATATTTTCTCTTCTCTGCAGAAGAGCAAATTTGCTGGTGGAAATACAGAAGACTCAGGGAATTGGATTTTCTCCTTCAAGCCACTAACATGTCATTCAATAAGAATGAAATGAGAACAACTAAAAGAAAAAAAGATGCTTTCAGGCCATGCTACTAAATCCTTCATTCCGTGCATTAAATAAAGTGCTAATGGTCTAAAACCATTAGGTCTCAACTGGGAAAATATTTGAAAATAAATTTGAGAGAGGACTTTAATTCACTTCTAAATCTAAAACCTAAACCAAGCAAACCCTGATATGTGAATTTTTCTATTCCTTATTTTTTCCACACAAATAATAACAGGACTTATCACACAGTTAGTACTTTAAAAAGCATGCTGAGTACTGACTGAATGAGCAAAGTCAATGCATGAATTAATGACTGCATGCACTAAGAAAGGGATATATTTTTAATTTTTATTCCACTTAGATTGATAGGAACATTAAAATGTTAAGAGACTGGTGATACCTTTTTAGATACAACACTAAAGACGCAATCCATGAAAGAAATAATTGATAAGCTGGCCTATATTAAAATTAAAAACTTCTGCTCTGCCAAAGGCAATACAGAGAGAATGAAAAGACAAACCACACACTGGGAGAAAATGTTTGCAAAAGACACATATGACAAAATACTGTTTACAAAATATACAGAGAACTCCTAAAAATCAATTCAACCCAATTAAGAAATGGGCCAAAGACCTTAACAGACACCTCACCAAAGAATAAATATAGAAGGCAAATAAACATGAAAAGATACTCCACATCATATTTTATCAGGGAAATGCAAAATAATACAATGAGGTACCACTACACGTTATTAGATTGGCCAGAATCTAAAACGCTGACAACATCGAATTCTGGCCAGGCTGTGGAGCAACAAGAATTCATTGCTGGTGAAAATGCAAAATATTACAGCTATAGTTTGGCCGTTTCTTACAAACCTAAATATACTCTTACCGTATGATCTGGTAATTACCACTCCTTGGTGTTTACCCAAAGTTGTTGAGAAGTATGTCCACACGAAACCCTGTACAGAGATGTTTACAGTAGTTTTATTTATGATTGCTGAAAGTTGGGAGGAACCAACCATTTGTGAACGGACAAATAAGCTGTGACACATACAAACAGTAGAATATTAATATTACTCAATACTGAAAAGAGATGAGCTATCAAGTCATGACAGCACATAAAGTAATGTTTAATGCATATAGGTTTGACTGAGTGAAAGAAGCCAATTTAAAAGGACTACATACTATAGGATTTCAACAATATGATATCTGGAAAAGGCAAACTGTGGAGACAACAAAAAGATCACTGATTCCCAGGGGTGAAGGGGCAGGGAGAGATGAATAGTCAGAGCACACAGGATTTTTGAGGCAGTGAAAATATTCTGTATAATATTATAATGATGGATACATGTAGATTTGCATTTGTCCAAATTCATAGAATATACAACATCAAAAGTGAACCCTAAGGTAAACTATGGACTTTGGGTAATTATAATGTGTCAATATAGGTTCATTTGTTGAAAAAGCAAACAAACAAACAGCATTCTGGCTGATAATGGGGGAGGTCATGCATATGTGGGGCTGGGGATATTTGGGAAATCTCTGTACCTTCCTCTTAATTTTGTTGTAAACCTAAAACTGCTCTAAAACAATAGTCTTTACAGAGATAAAATAAAATATGGTCTTAAAAAAATTAAAGGAACATTATTCATGTGAAAAACTGAAACTAAAACAAAACGAACATCTTAAATTTTCTTGAATTAAATGAATACAAAACTGAGCATCTTAAATTTCCTTGAATTAAATGAGTAAAGAGATCTGACCCATACTTCAACTGAGATTTCTCTAGTATTTTTACGGCAGAACCTGACTAAATGCAGTGGCTATCAAATGTCAAGTTGTCAAATTTCCAATACGATCATGTGTCATAGTGGAAAAAATTTAAAAATTTCAAAAGCATAGTCTCAGTCAGTAATATTTCTTAAACTGTGATCCATAGACCACACGCATAATTTATAACTGAAAACTCTTTTGAAAATGCTGACTTTTAGTCCAATCCTACTTCTCACCTGCCGGTAGCATGGACAAAGTTATTCTGTAGTAACATACAATGCCCAAATCACAGTCCTATGAAAAAGATTATGTTACTCATCTTACATGTTTAATATGGTCATCATGAGAAGAGAACCTCCATATACCTGGAATAGAGGAAATAAAACATTAGTGAATACCGCACCTAAAGAATCAAAATCTCTAGGTAAGGGGGCCAAAAAATCATGCTTTTCCATTTTTTAGTGAGTTCCAGAAGCACGCGGAAATTTGATAACCACTGCTCTGAATCTGCTTCTTATGTAAAGACGTTAGAAAAATTAGATTTGAACTGGACACCTTTATTCATTTATGTCAATAATTTAATTCAAGATGTTGGGTTCTAGGGGTGCCTGGGTGGCTCAGCCGGTTAAGTATCCAACTTCAGCTCAGGTCATGATCTCACAGTTTGTGGGTTCAAGCCCTGTGCTGGTCTCTGTGCTGACAGCTCAGAGTCTGAGGCTTGCTTCAGATTCTGTGTGTCCCACTCTCTCTCTGCTCCTCCCCTGCTCACGCTCTCTTTCTCAAGAATAAATAAACATTAAAAAAAAAAAAAAAGATGTGTGGTTCTATTTGAGTTTGTTATGTGAATATGATAGTCTCCTAACTCTCAATATCCCTATCAATGTAAGTGGAACAGAAGTAAAAATATACCCTTTCATAGTTCATTAAGTTTAGCATGGCAATAAAGCATGACACTCATTAATTTTTCATGGTGCTGATAGACTGCCTGAAGAAGATGAAGTAAAAAAGTAAGTGGCTGAGGAAATACATTCTTGCTTATGCAGTTACTGGAAAGGTAAGTTATTTGTACAGTATAGTATATATGGGGTGGTCATCTTAACTATACAGTAAGTTGAGGATCTCATTCCCCCATTTTGAGACTTTGATGTTTATATTTACGGTGTTGTCTCAGGTTGGAATTAATTAGAAAACAAAGTGCTTTGATTTGTTTTGCATATCTCTTAGACCTGAATACTAAAACTAAACAGATCTACCAACCAATTTAGGCTCAATAGTCACTAGGGCGCTTTGATAATTTAGTGCCATCTGTAAGATAATATAATGAGTCTATTAATAAAAAGGTGAAAGAAAAATGTGAAAAATGTCTAATGATGGTCAAAATGAGTGTTACCTAAATCTGCCATTATCTGACATCAATAAGAGAAGAGGTGTATATAGTAGGAAAACAGCTTTCTGTAAATCACCAGAGGGTATTGTGAAACTTTGTGACTTGAGGCATTTCTTTCAGTAAAAGGAATAGCATATCATACTGATTTTTTGATTGAGCTATTTGACAGGCTAGATGACAGGTCACAGCTGAAAAGACAGCTGGCGTTAGGCGTTACCCATCATTCATATGACAAAAATTATTGTGAGCTTAACTTTGCAATGCTCAAGCACATGCTGATCAGGTCCTGCATCGAACAGTGTATCAGAAAATAGAACAGGGTGTTTTCCAGCAGTGCAATGGGGTATGTCCACATAGCAGATGGGATATTTTGAGTTAGGTTGTCAGAATCAAGTTTTCCTCAATGACTTGGCAAATGCTGACAACCAACTGAATAATTCAGATACTATTTAATATGAAAGAGGAGACAATATTGACGTACCCAATTTAATTGATTTAATTAGCATGACTATTATCAATTTTTCACCATAGTTCATTACTTTATGTGGGCAGTTATAGCTCAGTGAGCACTAATTTCTGAATCATGAGAATGAAAACATATATATAAAAAGAGAGAGAGAGAGATGTTGGCATGTAACACCATTTTTTACTAAAATTGATAACATGTTTTTTTACATTTTGCTTTAGTTTTGGTACTATACCCATTGATTAATTTATTTTCTTATATTCTTTATTGTAAATGTAAGCCAGAATGTAGAGAATATTTTAGGAAAAAAAATATTTTAAGGGCTGTTTGGCACTTTTACCTGAGATAGAATACAATAAAAGTCTATAATGCAGTTTTCAAGCATAAACAAAGGGAGAACAATGTACAGTTTTGTAACTTGAGTTTTCTGTAGAGAGATAGATGTATTATCATGCATTGTCAAAACTTAGAATTAGAACTTATTTCATGCCAGATATGGTGATACAATTTTCATTACATATGGAAAAAACTAATATATAACACTATGGTGAAGGATAAAATGTTCACTTTGTAGTTGAACTTTATTCACATTTTAATCAAGTTTTAATACACAACTCCTTCACTTTAATTACATGTCTTATTCATTATTTAAAAGCACGCACAATCAATATACCTATATTTTACTTAGTAGATGCATACTGTTTACAAGTCTGAAGAGAATATCCACTTAAGTGTGTCGATTAGATGATTAATTGACAAACATATTTAACTATAATAGAGAAATTAATATATTTATAATTAAGAAGAATATGAGAATGCTAATTTCTAATTCTTAGGGATTGCTAGTGCATACTAAAAACCTGAGTATTAGTGTTGATTTATACTTAGAGACTAAAATAAATTAATCAAGTCTATTTTTGCACTCTGAATGTGTGATATTTTGAAATAATATTAGAAATTGTTATTTTATTGTAATAATCTTTATTTTTTTTCCTATAGTCTTAATATTTGCAGTTAGCTTGTTTCATTTTCATGTGCTTGGACACAGCGCTCCCTTCTGAAGATAGTAGCAGAGAACAGTTTGGGTGTGTTCTAGATTAATGTCAAAGTTAATTTGGGTTGAAATGTGCACAGACCTCATTAATGAGATCCTAACAAATTTTAGTGTGATGTAATTTCCTCTAGACAAACTGCACACTGGAAAAGAGCTTTAGAAATCCTGAGAGACCCATCCTTCTAATTTACTGAATTTCACTCCTGCTACTGCATGAAACCTTATTATTATTTTTAAACTCTTTTTCACTAACTTGAAGTGTCTTGCTATACACCAAAAAATGAGTAAAACATTTCAATAATAAATGTGACTTAACAACCAATAGTATTTATCTTGTATTACCAATTGTTTACTTAAAGTGTTATTCCTCTTTTGCAGTTGCTGTTTTTATTGTTGTTATTGAATAAAATAAATTCCCTGTTTTTTTTTTCTGTCATCCTCAAACTGCATTAATTGAGTCTCAAAATTATAACACCTCAGTACTGAAGAGGGAATCATTCATTGAAGTTTTTAACATTTTAAAACTTTTTGAAACAAATTTAAATTTGGAGAAAGGTAGCAAGGGTAGCACAAAGAACTCCCAAATATTCTTCAAGATTCACTCCTTGTAAATACTTTGCTGCATGTGAGTTATTAACCATCTCTCTCTTTCTCTTTCTCTCATTACCTATACATGTATATATACGTAAGTATAGATACACATATGTATATTTTTCCTATTATTTTCAGAACCTCTTGATAATAACTTGCACACATCATGATACTATTTGCTTAAATATGTCGATGTATATCTTATGAGAAAAACAGGAAATTTACATTGTTGCCAATACTATCATCCAACCTACAACTTTGCTCAAATTTTGCCAAATTCCTGCCAGATTTTACTGTTTGAATTTTTCTGGTTTAAGATCACACATTGCATTTACTTTCCTTGTATCTTTTGTCTGCTTTAATCTGGACTGATTCATCAGTAATGTTTTGTTTTTTAAAAATTGGATATTTTGAAGACCATAAGTCCTTTATTTGTTTAGTGTCTTTCAGTTTGGTTATGTCTGATGGTTATTTATCGTTTAGTTTGGAATGTGCATTTTGGACAGTGATACCATATAAGTGTAGCTTTTTTAGTGCAACATATCAAGAAGCAGATGATATCAACTTGTCCCATGTTGGTGATGTAAATTTTGATCATTTGTTTAAGGAGTATTCTCCAGATTATTTTCTGTAAATAACTATTGTTAATTGTGTAATAACTAAGAAATGGGAATGTGCTTTAAGACAAGGTGAATATCTTATTCATCATCAAAATTTCATCCATTAGTTTTAACATCCATTCTTAGATAATTTGTTGTTAACGATTGTTGCATAATGATGATTATTATTCCTTTTACTTTCATTAAAACATTTACAGTAAGGAAGATATTTTCCTTATCTCCTTTTTAAAAACATTTTTGATATGGAAGCCCCAAGAAATCTTACTTTATTTGATGGATTATAATCCACTATTATCATTATTTATGTTCATGTCCAAATGATTCTTAGTGTAAACACACTCAAGCTAGCTTCCTTGAATTTTTGATGCATTCCCATAATTTCTGAGCACATCTTTACTTTTTGCCATAAAAAGATACTCTAAATTTATATACAGACTCTTTTCTGCCTTATCCCTGGAATCATCACTTTTTCTAAGAAATCATGATTCTATATATTGTAAAATGGTATTTAGATACTAAAATTAGTTCAAATTGTCTAATTTAAAACCTAATTGAAAAACTTCAGTTTTACACACTGCAAAAAGTTTTTGCAACATGCTACTGTATATGTTTTCCAACATACAAAAAAATCACCTAACCTTTAGAAATAAAACATCCAATATCTATTTTTTAAAAGGCGGAAGAGGAATTGATTCCTTTCCAAGAACAATGAAGTTGAGTACATGGTTAAAAAATAATACTTAAGCTGCCAATGCATTGACTAGTAATGACATAATGGAACATGAATTCCAATTTCCCAGGGAAATTCCTAACTATTTAGAGTTAGGAATAATTTAAAAAATATATTTAAATGGGCCTTGTCCAATTCCCAAAAACAGAATTCCAGAAACTTTAGTCTCAGGTAGACCATAGCTGCTTCTTATCTGGGAGTATGCCATTTATATTCAAACTCAAATCTATATCATCTAGCTTAAGTGTCTGAAGTATTCTGTACAGTCATTTGGGTTTTTTTTTAATTTTATTTAAATTTTTTTTTTAAATTTACATCCAAATTGGTTAGCATATAGTGAAACAATGATTTCAGGAGTAGGTTCCTTAATGCCCCTTACCCATTTAGCTCATCTCCCCTCCCACAATCCCTCCAGCAACCCTCAGTTTGTTCTCCATACTTATGAGTCCCTTCTGTTTTGTCCCCCTCCCTGTTTTTACATTATTTTTGTTTCGCTTTCCTTATGTTCATCTGTTTTGTCTCTTATCAGTTTATTAGTCCTCATATGAGTGAAATCATATGATTTTCTGATGATTGATTTCATCAGACTGACTGATTTCACTTAGCATAATACCCTCGAGTTCCATCCACATAGTTGCAAATGGCAAGATTTCATTCTTTTTGTTTTTAATGAAAGAACAGAGAACAAAAGTAAGAAAGGTTAAAAAAAACAGAATGACAGAAAAGGATGAAGGAAAATGATAGAATATTTGACTAATGTTCAATTCCTGTCAGCAAGATTTCCACCTTTGTTGAGGAGATGCCCAATTTGGAGTAGAGGCTGAGTCACAGTTGACTAGTCTGGTATGTAAGCTTCAAGGAGGAAATCAATCTACAAAATACAATGTCTGGCACAGTCCTTGGTCAGAAAAGAAAGTTGGACCTAATGGAGAATAAGAAATATGTGACCCCTAACACAAAGTACTTGCTAATCACACACAGAATAACAGGCATTTTATATTTGAGATGACTTAAATTTGCTTTTGAAGGTTAACTAAACATTTCTCTGATTAGAAAAAGAAGAGAAAATTCTTGTAGACTAAAGGAGTTTTACAATTAAAAAAGGTGCATGAAGGCATGAAATTATAAGGTACGTTGTGGAAAAGCAAATGTTTCATTGTAGTTTTAGGTGACAAGGTATACTAAAAAGCCAAATTGAATTCAAATTTTACCTCAAGTCAATTGTTCAACTGTTAGCTTTTACTGGGTCTTTGATATTCAAAAACTCTCTTCAATTTTATTTCCCTCAGTACAGAACACAAACTTTTCTAGTCCTGAAAGTATTAAACTTCTGAACTTTTTCTAGCCAGTCAGTACACTCCTGAGCCTATCCATCTCTTGTAACATCTTTCCAAAACAGTCATTAGTAGCCAGCACACATTACTTAAAAGTTCTATTTTCTAACTCTTCTCTTAGAGCTGTCAGGCAAGCCAGCACATTTTTCTGTCTCCAAAATTATTGTAGATGACAGTTTTAACAAATGTTTTGCCACTGTATAACATGGGTCATAAAGTTTCTAGCCTCTGGTAGTTGTTTCCTAGGCACACACTTCCTAAATGCTAAACTAATGCTAAGTATTTTAGGTTTGGGTCAAAACAACATCCTTATTCTGATAGCTATTTCTGTATGAGTCAGGATACTTTTAGTTATGTTGACATAATAGATAAACCCACAGTTCTTTTTTTTTAACGTTTATTTATTATCGAGAGACAGAGAGAGACAGAGCATGAGCATGGGAGGGGCAGAGAGAGGAGGCAGGCTCCAGGCTCTGAACTGTCAGCACAGAGCCCGACGCGAGGCTCCAACTCACAAGCCGTGAGATCATGACCTGAGTCGAAGTTGGATGGTTAACTGACTGAGCCACCCAGGTGCCCCAAACCCACAGTTCTTAATGGCTTAGTTCAATACAGTTCAATACTCACACCTGACATTGTCCAAATGACAGTCCGTTGCTCCCCACTCCCATTCCAGACATCCCTTCTGAAATTGATGACATGGAGATTTGAATACCTCTCTATGATCTTGCATTTCTTCACTTCCAGTATTATGGATAAGATAGAGGAGAAATAGGTTATGTGCATCCTTTCAGAGTCTAGATCAAGGATCGGGTGCACCATTTCCTGTCATATTCTGTTGAACAGAACTACTCACATAGAACTGTTTATTCAGCAAGAGTGTGGGAAAATATAGTGGTTAGTTATGCCCAAGAGAAAAGGAAAATCCATTTGGTGAATAGGTGTCGTTGTCTCTGTTACATTAAGTAAAAGAAAATATACTTTAAAATCTGATATTACAAAAGCAGCAAGGGCAGTATCGCAGAGAAGAGATTTAAAATGTGAGAAAATAAAAATTAAGAAATTTGTGCCATAAAAAATATCTGGACAAAGAAGAAATAAATTTGAAACAAAGACTATAAATACCACGCAGCAGAAATATCATTGAAGAATAATTATTATCTTAGAAGAATGAATGGAAAGTGATGGAATCAGAGATACATTTTCAGGTTTCTCACTTAGAAGATAAGATAAATAGTTTGTCATGAAAACATATAAAATATTCCCTGTATTTTAAACAAACTTGGACATGGATTTGCTAAATTTGAATTCTCTGAAAACTGTCTTTATAATGAGCTGACAGTGAGAATATGATTTTGAAATTATGGTGATAAAATTAAACTAAAAAGCATTCAATATGCGAGTCATAAGCATACAAATATCAGTTAAAGCTTGATGAATGGGTGAAATCTACCAATTTTTTTTATTTTTTCACCAAATATATACTTAGCACTGTGTTCCAGATATGGTAATAGATACAAGAGATTCAAAAGTACCAGAAAAAGAACCTCCAGCATGGAGAATCTCATTGCAACAGTAACAATTGTTACACAATAACAATTGCTTAAAATTAAAATACAGTATGATAAATATACCTAGAAAGCCATTATTATTGAATTAACACTGAATGATTATACACAAAACTATTATTAAAATTGGTTTTTACTGAGGAATGAAATTATACTTGGGTTTGATTTTTTTGTTAGTGTCTTCTAAATTAACAACAATGAACAAAATAAAGCCATTTAATAAAGTCTAATGGAATTATTTCATTTTCTAGTGCTTTGGAGTAACTCTATTTTTTTTTTGTTTTTGACTTTTTTTCATGCAAAATTAAGGAGATTTTTTTTCAAAGACAATACGAGGATTAAAGGATTAACAGATATAAAACAAGGACACTGGGAAATTCCAGGATTTATGAGTAAGGAAAAGAGATAAAGAAGGTAGAAACTGCAAAAATGATCAACAACTCACAGCCGTTGATCGACTTTTGAAAGAACTACACTCTAGTGCAACTTAGACTAAATAATGGTTTTAGGATTAAACTGAAAATACAAAGAGGTGCAGTCCATGTAGATTACCCAATTTGCTGAGAATGAAAAGAATGGAAGCAAAAAGGAATAAGAAGTTGAAGGAAGGATATGAATAAATTAAAAGTACATGTAATTATTTTTTTTCCAATTAATACTTGAAACAGGTAATGGTATAGGTGATGCATTGCTTCTTATAACTTTTGTGATATAATATTCTGTTATTAAAAATTACATACATTTTGTGAAAGTGTTAGTCATTGTGAAATAATACATTTTCATTAAGGCAGTTCTAAATTTTTATTCTTCTTGTTGATATAGCTGCTACCTTTTCATATTATAAAGTAAGTTTGTACATTCCTTTGTTAATTCTATTTCAGCTTCTGTTAAAATAAGGCATTCATTACAGACCTTCTTGTTAGACAATTGTAGATAATGTTCAGTGTTTTTTTTTTAAAGAAGAAATCCAAACGAACTGAACACATCTGGTAAAATAAAATTGGTAATTGAGAAATCTATTCAAGTTAAATTTTTAATTTAATACCCTAAGTATTAATTTCATTATTAAAGCCTTAAAAATGTCCAAGTTTAAAGACAAGACAAATAATTTATAAATTTTAAGGATATGCAAACACTTTTGGCCATCTGTCAGAGAAAATATAAATTTCTAATCTGTAGTTTTCCTTGTTTTGGTCTCTCTAATGGAAAACTATGATGTATGTCACTGACACTCTGAAACTTATCAGAGTAAAATAGGCAAGACACCTTCCCTATCAAATTAATGGTGTGCACTACACTGACATTGAGACAAGGTGTCTCTCAACAGTTTCCTTATGTTTTCTTTCCACATCCGGGAGTTGATTTAGCAGATAAAAACCTGTCACAAAGTGTTAGTAAAAGAGCAATACACAAGAAACTCTGAAGAGGAGAAAATTCTTAGATCATAGTGTTAGTATTCCATAAAAAATGTTTCCTTTTATTACTGAGAAGGAAATAAATGCTTGAAAATCATTGAGGACAGACTACAAGACTGTAAGCACAGACTGCAAGAGTCTTTCTTGTAGGTAGTAAGAAAGTGAATTGCGGCCGTGTCAGCCTTGTTCGGTTGGTAGAGCATGTGACTCTTGATCTTGAGGTCATTAGTTCAAGCCAAGTTGGGTGTAGAGCTTACTTAAAAAAAAATAAGAAGAAAGTGAGTCTGGATTTGTCTTTGGAATGCATTTTTCTGACAAAGAAGAACAAAATTTTTGTTAAATAATTTATTATACCAAGTGGAATTTTATATCAATCATATCCACATTATATCATTTATTTTTTATTTTTAATTATAATTTCTATCATAAACCACCCAGAATTATAGTTATTTTTCAGGAATGTTTATAAGGGTATCTAATTTACTGTTTAAAATCATTAGGTTAAATTTTTCCATACTTTAATCCATTGAAACAAATTAAGTTTTATATAAAATATAATCAATTAGGAAATTTAACTATAAGACTGTGAAATATCTCAGAATTGAGATATTCAACTTTAAAAAAAAATACTAGCTTTGGTTATATTCTGTATGTTCATAGGTACATCTTATATGCATTCTTCCTACTTTATAGAAATCTTTCTTCCTATGATAGTTAATTTCAGCCCATTTTAATTTTATCATAAGTAATAAATTGAGGTTTTTATTTGATATATAAGAAAACTACCTATTTTATGACTTAATATAATAAATACAACTTGTTATGAAATACTGTAAAGTAGTTTACATATTATATTTGTGCTTTAAGTTATCAGATTATATTGACAGTATGATTAGTGTATGATTTATAAGTTAATTTACATACATTCTTAATGCCAGGCATTAATCCATTCCAGGAAATAAACTAACACTTAATCCTCTGGTCTCTACAAGGGCTATTGCATCTCCCATTATAAAATCTTATAATTTGCTTATTTATATACATAACTTAACTACCAAATATTTTCATATTTTGAACTGGAAAGGTACATTTTTATACAAGAGGCAAAAGAGATTTTTATTCTTTACCAGATATCATAAAGGAAATGTTGTCAGAATGAAGAAGCTACAGTTATTGGAGTTGATACAACAAAAATACTGTAAACAGCCAACTGGATTCCCAATTAGTGTAAAAATTAGTGTCCCTCAAGAAATAGAAGTTGAAAAAATATTTTAAAAAATTAACCAAGCAAAATGATCTACTTTACCCAATTGCAAACCCTCCCTCAAGAATTTATAAGCAATGTACTCAGGTTTCTCATTTATCACTAGTATCATTTACAGTAGTTATACAAAGAATTAAACATGGGGAAACACATTTTTGTCTTTACCTTTAAACATGGACTACCCCATATCCTTTCATATTCACGCTGATCTATTTTTGGTAACCTTGCAGCAAGAGTCCTGATTATTCGATGTGGAGAATGACTTACAAAAAATTATGCTATTTAAAAATAATTTCTCTAAACCTAATGCCTGATTTTAGCTTCTCTAGTCTTGTAGAGACATTGGAATCAGTAAAGCAAATGATATATTTTGGCTAACAAAAGTGAAACATCCAAGCCTATCAGGACAACGAAGGCTGTATCCCACATCGAATCAATGTATATCTGTGTGTAATTCTCACTGAATAGATGTTAACATTTGTCACATGGAAAATCATTGCTTACATGCACATGGGAAGTATTATAGCATCAGGCAATCAGTTAGATGCCCAAGTTCACACGCTTGTTCTGTCATTACTAACTGTATCACCTTGATAATTTTTTTACCCTCTTTGTGCTTGCTACTCAATTTTTACAATAGAGATTACAACAATGCCCAATTCATTGAATTCTTGTAAAGATTAAGTGAAACAATACAAGCAGATTGTTAAACTATTCCAAAGTTGAAAATAAGCATGCAGCAAATACTATTATATAACGTAAACTGTTTATCATTATAATTACAAAGTAGAATTTGTATTTATAGTGAGATCTTCATTTACTTACACACTACTGCTTTATAAATCACTAAATTGCCTTAATTCTCTTTATGGAGAGAGCCCAAATGTCCACTGACTGATGAATGGATAAAAATGTGGTACACATATACAGTGGAGTATTACTTGGCCACCAAAAAAGAATGAAATATTGCCATTTGTAATGACATGGATGGAGCTAGAATGTATGATGCTAAGTGAAATAATTCAATCAGTGAAAGACAAATACCATATGATTTTACTCACATGTGGAATTTAAAATACAAAACAGATGAACTTATGGAAAGTTGGGGGGTGGAGAAAAGAGAGGGAAACAAACTGCAAGAGACTTTTAATGATAAAGAACAGACTGGGGGTTGATGTAGGGAGGTGGGTGGGAGATGGGCTAGATGGGTGATGGGCATTAAAAAGGGCACTTGTGATGAGCACTGGGTGTTATATGTAAGTGACAAATCACTGAATTACACTCCTAAAACCAATATTGCCCTGTATGTTAACTAAAATTTAAATTAAAAAAACAGAAGAAAATGAAAGAAAGAAAGAAAGAAAGAAAGAAAGAAAGAAAGAAAAAACAATTTGTAGGAGGATCCTTGGAAAGATTAGAATCGTTTGGTTTTGTTTTGTTTTTGATTGTCCCAAAAAGGACAAAGTGTCAAGAAGGAAAGTGTTTCTGGGGAGTGAGGAAAAATTCATCTAGATCCAATGAACCAAGGAATCCAAATGAATCTGCAGCAGACCTTTGGAGTTACCATATAGTGAATTCATGAGATAATGAAGAGAATGGTGTAGACCTTGGAATCAGATTAGCTACAATAGTATGGCAATTTTCACTTTGTACATGGATCGTTTGCAGAATTTTCACATCTTCCTTATTTGAACCTTTTTCTCACTATCTGATTTAGTCAATATCTTAGCTTACTTTATCTGATGGTGTAATTTTTGGTTTTGTTTGAATTATGAGATTGTTTTAGCTATGCTAAAAAGAAACAACAAATAGATTTTATACCCTTTTACTTTAAATTTTTTTTGTATTATTTGTGGCATTATTGATATATAATTCACCCTCTTAAAGTACAATTCAGTGTTTTTAGTATATTCACAGACTTGTGTAAACATCACTGTTATCTAATTTTAGAAGATTTCTATCATCACAAAAAGAAACTTCACGGCCATTAACAGTCACTGCCCATTTTCCTCTCCCTTAGTCCATGGAAACCACTAGTCTACTTTCTGTCTTTATGGGTTGGCATATGTTGGACTCGTCAGATAAGTGGATTCATAAAATATGTGGTCCTTTGTGACTGGCTTCTTTCGCTCAACATAGAGGTTGCAAACCTCATCCATATTATGACATTCATCAGTACCTCATTCTTTTTTATTGCTCAAGAATATTCTATTGTATGAATTTTTTTTGTTTATCCATTCATCATTTCATTGTCATTTGTTTTGTTTCATTTTTGCTACTATGAATAATGCTTCTCTGAATATTCATGTACAAGTGTGGACATATGTTTTCATTTCTCTTTGAAATATACCTAAGAGTGGACTTGCTGAGTCACATGTTAATCATGTTTAATGTTGTGAGGAAAAATAGTTTTCCATACTGGCTACAGCATTTA
Source organism: Panthera uncia (assembly GCF_023721935.1). Classification (NCBI taxonomy): domain Eukaryota; kingdom Metazoa; phylum Chordata; class Mammalia; order Carnivora; family Felidae; genus Panthera; species Panthera uncia. Next base: position 51,182,675 of record NC_064811.1, read on the forward strand.
ACTTTGCCAACAGCAATTCACAAGGGTTACAACATCTCAACATCCTTGCCAACATTTGTTATTATATGTCTTCTTAGTTATAACCTTCCAAGTGTGTATGAAATGGTGGTTTTGATTTGCATTCCTCTAATGAGGAATGAAGCTGAACATCTTTTCATGTATATCTTTGTATATCTTCTTTGGAGAAAATGTCTGTTTAAAAACATTGCTCATTTTAAATTGGGTTATCTGTGTTTTAATTGTTCATTTGTAGTATATTTTTCAATAACAATTTTAATTGGTGATAGGAGAAGCAAGTTGAGTAGTAACAATGGAAGTGAAGTAAGAAATCACCTGTGAGGAAAAAGTAAAATAATATACATACTTGGTAAATAAATGTGGATATGAATTAAGTTATTCAACAACATGTACAAAGTATATTCTATTTCCAAGACATCGATGTGGGCACTGAGCTGACAGTGGCAATTTGCCTCACAGGGTTTACATGGTAGACAAATAAGGAAATAAATGTATGGTATCTCATCTGTCGCAGATAAGTGCCTAGAAACAAACAAACAAAAAATGTGTCATGAGAAGGGATATCTGAGTGAGCAGAGAAAACCTTTTGGATGAGATGGCACAGGTCTAAGTCCTGAAGATGTCAGCCTTATAAGGAGCCAGTAGAGATGATTTTAGACAGGCAACGGCAAGAAAAGGCATCAGGACAACAAAATGATTACAAGTTTGGGAAGAAAAATAAGAAGGCCAGTGTGGCTGGAGTTTAGTGAGAAATAGAGAAAGGGAGGAAAAAAAAAGGCAGTGGAAAATCACATAGTACCTTGTGTGCTATGGTTAGGAATTTAGATTTTCTTCTAACTGGCATGAGAAACTATTAAAAGATTTTAAACAGGGGGATAAAACATATAATTTTCTTTGTGAAAAAAAATCACCTATTTGGCAAATGTTTAGGGGAAGACAAAAGTAGAAACATAGAGATCATGTAGGAGATTATACAATAATCAAAAGAAAAGATGCTGCCTTGAACTCTGGTGGTGATCACGGTGATGTAACTGTGTGGGCAGATCTGGAAGCTATTTTGGAAATAGAGCTAACGGCGTTGTTGCACCTGACAGGGAGATGATGTGGCTGGTGAAGAAAATAAAAGAATTCTATATAAAAATATATCTTGTGTCTGTATGAAAGACTACTGGTGTCATTTACGTAATCAAGGAAAGAAAGATAATTAGTGTTGATTATTAGTAAGAAAAGTGATTTTCTTTTATGAAACAATTTTTCTTTCTTTTTTTTTTTTTTAATGAAACAATCTTTCAATAAAAAGCCCAGTAGTAATTCCAATTGGAAGCCTACTGATATATAGTTTAAAAAACTATTCTAGGCTGGAATCTTCCAGAAATTTTGAGTTTATAGTTCTTTTATGCCTCCAACTAACTATAATTATCCCAAGAAAGTAAAGATGATTTTACCTCACAGCATGTGATAATCAGCAAGACCAGTGTAAATGCTTGCATAAATAATAATTAAGATTTAGGCAGCAGCCAAGTTGATGTGTAGACTCTATTTCTGTAATTTCCAGATGTTTAAGTATGTTAGACTGGTTTTCTATCAAGAGCACTATTGGAGAAATAGCATGGTGAAAGATTAAGGACAAAGATGTACTGATGTCCCTAAATCCTTCTTTTCTTCCGCAATCTTAAACCCTTGTCCTCAATTTCCATCTATGACAACAGCTAATATAATAAATATTAGCAACCAGGTTCAGATTTTCCCAGATGTCCTGGAGCAGCTAACATCGGGAGTACTTACATTTACTTTATTTCCATCATTCTCCTTACTTGCTAGTGACTAGAAGAGAAATTTTATCATGTCAAAGTGTCAGAAATATTCAACAATGATTGCTGCAATCACTGGAAAAAGAACTCTGGAACCTTGATTACGTTATCATCATGCCAGCCACTGAACTCTTTTACTTGGATATATTCCTGGTGACAAATACTTAAAACATCATTTAATGATAGGAAGAAGGCAGTGCAACATTTGTACTGAGTCTGCTAAAGCTGCCATAAATTGGAGCACGCATTCGCTGATGTGTCGAAAGTGTGCCCATTTTAAATAAGTATGCTTTTATTAAAATTATTTAGCTTTCTCAGGATTATTACTTTCCTGCCACCTATGAGAAGTAGAGCACATCCACATAGTTCGAAAGGGAGGGAGTTGATTAAATACAAGGCGTACACCTAATCCTAAAAGAGGTGAGTCATAAAGAAAGCAGAGAATATTCAGAATAATAGGATCAAAATATGTATGAAGTTCAGTTCAAAGTATTCTGCCATGGTAGTCTCATCCTATCTTACTCATGTGGATTGATTAAATGACTGAAATTACCTAAATTGCTGTTATACAATTTGCTTAATATTTCATGGTAGTTCTTTATTCTTCTTCAGATACTTTTATCCATTATGAATACTACACACAGCCCAGGCGTTATTTCTGGGTTGACCTGAGTTGAACTGAGTGGCTATCAGACCACATGTTCAGATACAGATATTCAAGTATTTGAAAATGAGAAAATGAGTATTTGAAGATGAGAAAATAGAAAAACAGAGAGAGTAGTTAGTTGTCTTTTCCTTTATAACTGATTTTATGTACAGTCTATTTTACTCATTTGTTCTGCAGAAGTATAGTGTATTTGCCAGTACGTTTTTTATCATAAGCCATGGAAGCTAAACACTAAACACCTTAAGCCAAATAATATATGATCTGTGTGGTTTAGACTAGTCTGTGTGGTTGGGACTTACTGGTTTACGTAAGTAAATTGTAAGAAAGGCAATCAATCATGCCTGGTATTCAAAAACTTGAATACCACCAGGATTCTATCTCTTGATCTTGTTTCTTTCTATATATTGGCTCTATTCTCTTCTATTGCAGTTTAATCCATACTGATAGGGAAATATGCAGTGGAAATGTAGCAATGGTGAGAGGGGTACACATGGCTAGTGGAAACTTAACTATTACCATCCCACTTGGACAAATCTGGGTGGCAAATGAATTGAATATCAAGATTAGCTTTGCTCGGATAGGTAACTACAAATACTCCATCATAGGATGAAGAGAAAATGAGTCACTTGGAAGATCTCAGCCCCCATCTGACAAGCATAATAAAATAATATGGTAAACAGAGTTTCTTCAAAGAAGAGAAACTGGAGTTTCTGGAACACAAGTTGTTGTTACTGTTACTAGAGCACAGGTTTTTGAGCAATTAGAAAAGTAAATGTGCAGTTCACAAACGTCTGGCTACTGGCAATAGTGAAGAAAATATTAATAAACTCATAGATGAGTGCTTCAGGAGCATGGAGTACACAACAAGAAATAGAAAAAGGAAAGAAAGTGAGAGAGAGAGAGAGAAAAGGAAGGAAGGAAGGAAGGAAGGAAGGAAGGAAGGAACGGAGGAAAATGGCACAAATTAGAACCCTTCCTCACAAGTATTAGTCATTTATGTTAATAGATAGTAAATATCGTCAACATTTCATATACTTATTAAAATGAGAGGTGACTTAATTTTCTTGGAAACATATTTTGCCTCTGGTGTGTTTGAGATACCTAAAGAAATTACGCAAAAGCCAAATATTTTTCATACCCTCACTTCATTTGGAAGTTTCTAAACCTGGTTGACTATACTAATTAACTACACTCACCATAGCTTTTTTTGGAAAGTAGAAGATAACTGTAGTTCACTTTTACAGATGGGTGACCCAGAGGCAGAAAGCTTAAGTGACTTTGTAAAAAAACATATATAGTCATTCATGTGTAGAAGCAAGCATTGACAGTAAGGATGGCCACTCAGCCTGTTTGTTTAACCACCCAGCTAACTGCTACTCCTTAAGTAGAAAAGCTAGTGATCCATACCCTCTCTTTTATGCTATCTATTACCCAGAATCAGATTTGGACCTAAGAACAATTGCCTTCTGAATTAATTTTTAAAAGCCCATATTTGAGATTTTTTTTTATCAAAATCTGAATCAAATATAAGCACAAACAAACAAACAACAACAACAACAAAACCACTGTATGGTATTTGGGATAAACCTATGTTATTAAGAGAAATAAAGTTCAGGTAATAAATGAAAGACAATTTGCACTTGGAAAATGTATGAACGTCCTGAAATTGATTTCACACACAAAGTAAAACATGTTTCTCAGAAACCTCCTTGGGGGGCGCCTGGGTGGCTCAGTCGGTTGGGCGGCTGACTTCAGCTCAGGTCATGATCTCACGGTCCGTGAGGGCTGTGAGTTCGAGCCCCGCATCGGGCTCTGTGCTGACAGCTCAGAGCCTGGAGCCTGTTTCAGATTCTGTGTCTCCCTCTCTCTGACCCTCCCCTGTTCATGCTCTGTCTCTCTCTGTCTCAAGAATAAATAAATGTTAAAAAAAAAAAAAAAATTAAAAAAAAAAAAAAAAAAGAAACCTCCTTGGAAGAAAAATGTTAGGTATATAAAAAGTGCATTAGAGGTATTTATACAAAAGTAAACTTTAAATGAACTCTCTATAAAACTACAACTACTAGAGTGGACTTGTAAATCTGACCGACATTAAACACCTCCAACAGATGTATGTGTCAATACTGCAGTGGTAGGAATTGGTTTACAGACCTTGAAACTGTAGGATCTAGTAGAATGGCCACTGAGGGAACTGGAAACTCTAGAGGAAGCAGTAACAGACGGTTGCATTGAAAATATATACAACATTTTCAAATCTTTGATTCAGAATTAATTCCTTACTCCAAAATTTAAATAAATTATCTTCATTTAAAAAGAAAGGAAAGAAGTTTACTCTACACTCCATTATTATTTCCTATTTCCTGATCATGAAGAATATTTTTGTTCATTTGCAACAGAGGTATTGCTAACAGTTCATAAAATTTATGTTTATGAAAATGCCCCTAAACATACAGTGGTTATGTGTGCGAAATATGGCTTCACACTTTAATGTCTTTGACTATATATATCATGGTAACAATTATATATGAAAGTACAATTAGAGAGCTAAAATACAATTTTACTTCAATTTTACTTAAGCACTATTTTTATATCATTGAGCTGCGAAAGTATTGATTTTGAAATTACAACAAAAACTCCTGTGTTCAAATTTACAATCTGCTGATGGCTGGCTATGCCATCTTGAGCAAGTTAGTGAACTTCTCTGAGCCAAAGTTTTCTCATATGTAATATAAAAAAAAATGTTGAGGGGCGCCTGGGTGGCTCAGTCGGTAAAGTGGCCGACTTCGGCTCAGGTCATGATCTCGCGGTCCGTGAGTTCGAGCCCCGCGTGGGGCTCTGTGCTGACAGCTCAGACCCGGAGCCTGCTTCGGATTCTGTGTCTCCCTCTCTCTCTGACCCTCCCCCATTCATGCTCTGTCTCTCTGTCTCAGAAATAAATAAACATTAAAAAAAAATTTAAAAAAATGTTGTAAGGGATCTTCATAAAAATTAAGTAAATATACGTAAATAGTTACCATAATGCATTGCATATAGTAAGTATTTATCGCTGTAAGTATTAGTCATAACAATTGCTTTTAATTGGATTTTCTCAGACCTGGAAAAAATATACAGTCCTACCTTAATAAACCCCTAAAATATTATGTAGTTACTCAGATGGTCTGTTATAAAAAAGAAATTGAATAATATCTAATTTCTCCTTTTTATTGACAATATAGACTCATGGATATCTTTTTCTCATCTCAATCTTGCAAGAACTAAAAATATGGAAGTCCAGAAGATATATTTTCTCACCCTTCATCTAGGACAGACTTGTTTTGGTTTGAACTTCAATTGCCTGCTTTTGAATTCTGTAATTGGCACTTCCCTGATGAAACTGCTTCTATTTAATGTTTTTCAATGTGTCTGCATATCGTCTTTATAATAAAGATAATAATAGTGTCCACTAAGAGATTAGAACAGTTCCTGGCATTTGGAAAGTTCCTAAAATAGTTTAGGCATATGTACAACATGGGATGATAATGGTAGTAACATTCCATGATTCTTGTTAGAATGTGGTAGCTGTTGTTTTCCTAAATGCTTAATTAAAAAAAAAACATAAATATTAGAGTGGTGTAACCCTGAGGAAAATGCATTAATTCTGGAGGAAAAAAAATCTGGGTTTAGTTCTGAGCCTTGCTGTTTACCAGCTCTATGGTTTTAAAAATATTTAATTATTTTGTGACACAAATATCCAGAGGGATGATGATATTCATCATACCTGGCTTATATGTTTCTTGCATAGAATAAGTGAAATAATAACTGGACTGCACTAATATAGTATGATCCAGTATAAATATGAGCCAGTAATTCCACTACTGGGTATTTCCCCAAAGAATATGAAAACACTAATTCAAAAAGATATATGCCCCCTATGACAATATTATTTACAATAGCCAAACTATGGAAGCAACCCAAGTGTCCATCAAATAGATGAATGGATAAAGAAGATATGAGATACACACACACACACACACACACACACACACCAACACACACACACACTGGGATATTAACTCAACCATAAGAATGCATAAAATCTTGCTATTTGCAATAACATGGATGGATCTAGAAAGTATAATGCTAAGCAAAGTAAGGCAATCAGAGAAAGACAAATACCACATGATTTCTTTCATATGTAGATTTAGGAAACAACAAGTGAACAAAATAAAAGAAACAAAACCCAAAAACAGAATGGTAACCAAAGGGAACAAATAGAGGGTTACCAGAGAGGAGGTGGGTGGGAGATGGGTGAAATAAGTGAAGGGGAGTAACAGGATAAGTAAGCAACTTATCCTGTTGAGCGTTGAGTGGTGTATAGAATTGCTGAATTATACTATATTGTACACCTGAAACTAATACAACACTGTATGTTAACAACACTGAAACTTAAAATATTTTTTTAAAAAGAGAGTATCTTGGCTTCCCGTTGCTTCTTGAATCAAAATTAAACATTAGCCTCTGTATTTAAAGGTTCACCATAATCTTTCAGTGTGACAGTCCACACTAATAGCTCTTCTTGTGGGCCTTTTCTTCTGTATGTTACTGTCTACTACAGGTAGACCATATCATCTTGCCACCTGTTAACTGCAATCCACTTGTTGCTACTTTAAACTCCGTAGTATATATTCAAGGCCAACTTCACATTCTAGCTTATTAAAAAGTCCATGGGGAATATATGATCCTTAAGGAATTTGCTCCCTTTCTAACTTACTCCTCTTCCCACATATTCTATATATTTGCCATCATTTTTTATGACTGCCTTTTATAAGTAAGTCATTCAAAAAAATACTTTTTCAAATTTTAATTAACTTTGTTGACTAATTTATGTGAGTATAACCTTTTTCCAAGGAGATTTTAAGCCTTGGAGGATGAAGACATGGATTTTTAATCATGGTGAAGTTCACATAACTGAGGAGAAAGCTAGATGCAGAGTTATTACATTAGTGAGACTAATGGGTTGGGCTCCACCACAACTGCAATATCTCACCCAGAAGTTTCTTCAAAGAAACATTCTCTAATATTCTGTTTAGGTAAGGAGAAGTCATATTAAAATCCAACACTCTACCTACTAGTTGTAGCATTTTTAGTTATAAGAATTCTGGAAGGTTTTTTCTCAGAAAATGATGTTAACTTTTGTCAAATGCTTTTTCTGTATCTATTGATTTGATCAAATAATTTTTACCCTATTGATAAAGGGTAGAAGTAGAAAAATGTTCACCTTTAGCCCAGAAGGCTGACCTATAGCTTGCATGGTTTCAATGAGGATCAACCACATGCTGGTTGCTGCCTCCTTAAAGGGTTTCATGACTAGTTGTACATCTCACTGAAAGTTAATATTGAGCTGAATGATAAGCACAAGAGAAATCTTGTGAAAGTAGTTTTACAAATAAAAATTCAAAGAAGACTTACGATCTAATTAATAATCCCTTCATGTCCGGTACTCCTTGTGCACTAAGCATTAACTACTGATTTCACACAGCAAATGTGCAGTTCTTTCTGCCCATGGGACCTGTCTCTATGCTATAAAAAAAGCAACTTTTGCACCAAAAATGTCTCAAGAAGTGTTTCCTGACCGTTACCTTCTGCACCCACATCACTATGATAGGATTTTTAATGGATTTTTAAACTTTGTGTGGTATATCACACTTATTGATCTGCGTATATTAAACCAACCATCTTTGCATCCCAGGGATAAATCCTACTTGATCATTGAGGGTGATTCCTCCATTGTACTGTTGAATTCAGTTTTCTAAAATTTTGTTGAGAATTTTTGCATGTACAAATGCCTGAGTGGCTCAATCGGTTTAGTGTCCAACTTCAGCTCAGGTCATGATCTCACAGTTTGTGAGTTCAAGTCCCCATTGGACTCTCTGTTCTCAACGCAGAGTCTGCTTTGGATCCTCTGTCCCCAGCCCTTTCTGCCCCTCCCCAGCTCATTCTCTCTTTCTTAAAATAAACTTTAAAAAAAATTATTTTTTTTGCATGTGTAGTCATCAGGGATATTGACCTATAGTTTTCTTGTAGTCTCCCTATCTGGCTTTGGTATCAGGGTAACGTTGGACTTGTAAAATGAGTTTGGGAGTGTTCTCTTCTCTTCAATTTTTTTGAGAAAGATATTTTTCCCCAGTAGCCACTAATACATGGGAATGAAGCTTATTGTCAGGAGTTTCTTAGACAGAATCAAAGGTTTCTATAAATTCTAATACATTAATCCAAATAGTATTAAATACTATCTTTATCTTTAATAAAATACAAATTAATGAGGAATTAATAATGCATTTATTTTTAAATAATATTTAAATGTATTGTTGGATTTAGTTTGCTAATATTTGGTTGAGAATTTTTGTATTTGTGTTCATCAGAAATATTGGCCTGAAGTTGACTTCTTGGAATGAATAATTTAAACTGTCCCATTAGCTAGTCAAACAATATAAATGAGATACAATTCACAAGAACTATAGTTTGAAATAAGATTTAATATGTGAAACTAAGTTTTCACTCAGAAAATATTTTGTTTCATTTTTTCACTCTTTTTGATTACAAGCTATGCTTCTAATTGTTTTTAAAGCTATAGACATAGAGCAATATGGCATACCCATGCCCACATTGAATAGGGACAAAGACATTCCAAATATATATGATAGTCTTTTAAAAAATAAAACTATAATTTGTGACACAAAGACTACATAACATTACTTCATTCACTCATCATGTATTTATTGGGCTATTATAATTTGCCATATACCCTCTGAAAGCAGATGATTAAAACAGAGAAAGAAGGGATTTATGGGAAATTTTCATTTATTCAGTCAATTCACTTACTCCTTCATTCATTAAAAAAATTACATGACTATTACTATCATAACATGCTAGGCCCTGGGGGGGGTGGATGTAGACAAAGTCATTTCAGTCTTAAAACTTATATTCTAGAGGCAAGGGAAGGGGCAGACAACAAATACAATAAGTAAAATATATTTTAGACGGCAATAATTTTCACAGAGTTAAATACATAGATAAAGGAAAATAGAAATGGGGAAGGTGGCACTTGTCAACATATAAAAGTGGCAAAGGAAGACCTTACTGAGAAATGTACATATAAGAAATATCAAAGGTGAGCAAGCAAGTCACATAGATATAGAATCATAATATTCCAGAGAGAAGAGAAAGTACAAACATCCTGAGAAAGAGATACAGCTGTGCGTTCAGAGAAGTTTAAGGTGGCTTGTATGGAGTAAGGCAGGAGGAAAGTAATAGAAGATGTCAAAGGAGTAAATAGATAACCAACATATGTACTGGCCTTCTGCCTGTATCCCAAGTGAGATGAAAAACTATCAGAGACTTGACAGCGGAGCAATGAAATGAACTAACTTTCTACTTAACAAGGTTACTTAGACTTTGGCCTTTAGAACATATTGAAGAGAAGCATGGGGCGAAAACAGAGAGACTGTTAGTGGGCTTTTAAAATGTAGGCTACAAAAGCGTGCTCGGATCAGCATGAAACGTGTTGAAAAAATATGTGGTCAGATTTGGAATATACTTTCAATGTGAAACTGCCCAGATTTGTTGATAAATTAGTTGTGAAATATGAAAGAGATGATGAAAAACGACTGAGATTTTTGGCCAAGCAACTAAAAAGACAAGAATCACCATAACTGCAATGAATATGGCTGTGGGATGAGGTTCTGGAGGCTGGAATGGGTGTGTGGAGAGAGATTCAGATTCAATTTTATACACGTTTGTTTTGAGATATCTATTAGACATTCAAGATAGATACTGAGGAAGCAGTTTGAAATAGCAATCCATTGTTCAGTTGAGAAATCTAAAAGAGTTATACATTTGGGAATCATCATCACGTGGTCTACCTAAAGTCATGGAACTACTGAGATCACATAGGTGAGGATCAATAAAAGAAAAAGACAAAAAAAAAAAAAAAGAAGTCTAAGAACAGAGTACTGTATTACCCAACATCAATAGGCTCTGTTCATGAAGACAAGCCTGCAAAGGAAACTCAAAAATAAATGAACAGTGAGGTAGGAGGAAAACAGGAGAATGTGGCCCTGGAAAAGAAGGCAGTGCTTCAAAGATAAGATAGCAAAGTGTTACAAATACTTTCTCAAGTAAGAAGACTCAGATTTGATTATTGGATTTAGCAAATGCATGTTATCAGTGATTCTGACAAAGCTATTTTGTAGAGGTGGTTTGGGCAAAAGCCTGACTGGAAAGGTTTGAAGGGATAAGAAAGAAAGCAATTTAAAAAGTGAACATAAACAAAATATTCAAAGAGTACTACCCCAAAACAAGAATTCTTATTCTTTTTAAAAAAAATTTTTTTAACATTTTATTCATTTTTGAGACAGAGAGAGACAGAGCATGAACAGGGGAAGGTCAGAGAAAGAGGGAGACAGAGAATCCGAAGCAGTCTCCAGGCTTGGAGTTGTCAGCACAGAGCCCGACGCGGGGCTGGAACTCACGGACCCTGAGATCACGACCTGAGCCGAAGTTGGACGCTCAACAGACAGAGCCACCCAGGCGCCCCAAGAATTCTTATTCTTTAAGTAGTAATATATAGGAAGAAGCTAGCGTTCTCATTTCAAAGTGATGATTAGTATAAAAGATATTCTGTGATATTACAATAATCCAACATGTTAAAAAAAAGTATTTGATTAGAGCTAATATGGTGTGGTGGATTGGCAACATGCATAATTGGAGGACATTATGCTTCAGCCAGTTCAGATAAAGATCAAATATATATTTTTATTTTTTTATCCATGTAGATTGACCTCCTGAACTTTATCCATAGTCCTCTAACATGAACTCTAGGTTAAGAATCTTTGCTATAAAGGGAGATTGAATGGTATCTGGAGGGTGAACCCTCTAGGCAAGATGTGTTTTCTTTTTCTGAAGAGAATATCAGCAGCAGAGTGGGTAAGATCACATTTAGAGGAAAATCAAATTTAGAAAAAAAATCTCTGATTTAGGAGAAGAAGGGGAGAACTGTTGGAACTTTATCCTTGAATAGGAAAGTGGACTTAGGTGATCAAGTAGAAAGGTCAGTTTAGTGGAGCACAGACAGTACTAATAGAAAAAATTGGGGCAAGTGCAGTTTACACAAGTTCTCTTCAGATATAGTCAATTTTCTCTGTGAAGCAGGAAGCAAGGCAGATGGTGAACAATGGAGACTAGGGAGGAAGTGTTGGGGATTTGAAGATGGAGGACAGTAAGGAACATTTCAAAACAATGAAAGAGTTAAAGGACTAAAGGAATATCATGGGTCAGTATTAATGAATTGAAGTTGAGAAAAATCTTCAGGTTTCCATATTTTTCTTCAGCTAACTTAGGTTGCATGGAACTCAATGTGGCGTAGTTGAAGAAATGGATTTCACCAGTGTCATTTATTGGCAACCATCATTCAGTAATTTAGCCACGAAATACGCATTAAATATTTACCACCTGTTGGTAAGTCTTCAAAAAACTGGGCACACTATTATATACAAGATGATAAAGCCTTTGCTCTTACAGAGCTTATAAACTGGAGAAGAAAAATACAAAGAGACAACTTAGAAGTGTGATGATAGAGATGCTGGCAAAACAGGTCTTTACCTACTTAAGTAATGTAAATCTCACCTCGGGTTAGGGAAGACATCCCTGAGGAGATTACGCCTTTTCTAAAACCAAAAGATTGTGTAGTCATGTTTTATAAAAGATAAGATTAGGTTATATCAAATAAGTAAAGGAAAAATAAATTTTGTTATTTATTTATTTATTTATTTATTTATTTATTTTTAGAGAGAGAGAAAGAGAGCATGAGCACAGGAGAGGGGCAGAGGGAGAGAGAGAGAATCTTAAGAGCTTTCATGCTCAGCACGAAGCTTGATATAAGGCTCAATCCCAGGATGCTGGGATCAGGGCCTAAGCTGAAATCATGAGTCAAATGACTGAGCCACCCAGGTGCCCCTGTTTGTTTAATTTTAATTTCCTTCTAGAAGTTGCCATACTAGATCTTTTCGTCTAGCCAAACATTACATTTGATTTAATTATTCTTACAACTTATATAGAAATATAATAAATCTGGTGGTGTGCCTGGGTGTCTCAGTGGGTTGAGTGTCCAACTCTGGCTCAGGTCATGATCTCTCAGTTAATGGGTTCAAGCCCCCAGTCGGGCTCTGTGCTGACAGCTCAGAACCTGGAGCTTGCTTCAGATTCTGGGTCTTCCTCTCTCTCTGCCCCTCCCCTTCTCACCTTGTGTGTGTGTCTCTCTCCCTCAAAATAAATAAATAAATAAACACTAAAAAAAAAAAATATAATAAATCCTCCATTTAATACTTATTTCTATGCAATCACTCAGATGAACCACCAGCTATTCGCAATTACTTACCTCTTGCTTTTGATATATTCACCTCCGTCTTCATTAGGCTCTGAGGATGAGTGGATCAAAGTTTCTGCTTATGTGGAGTGTATGGTATCATAGTTACTCGTGATTGGGTCCCTATAGAAAGTTTATCAGTTAAAAATTTCTGTCTTATATATATGATGTTTTCCATGCTTCTCATTTATTAGCCTACATATTGTCTGCCTCCTCCCACTAAATATAAAGAACAAAAAACCAAGTCTCTCTGTTTCTGTCTGTACTCTGAGTGCCTGGAACTCTTCTTGACACGGTATCCTTAATATCTATTGAATGTAGAGTACAATGAGAGAATGAATGAGTAAATATCACTGAACATTGATGTTTGTGAATTCAGAATCAGCTATTGGTAGAATTGCCATTCATATCCCAGTTAAGATAAAAAAATTTCTTTTGTAGAAGGAAAACAGAGTCCATTAAGAAGGACAAAGGCAAGTTTATACTCAATGTCTGCAGGAGTGTTTGTTTAGTTTATAGACTTGCTATAGAAGAGAAGGCTCTCTGATAGAGCTTAGTGAGTTTATGATACAAGCAAGCAGGTGTACAAGCATGAATAAGGCACTTTCTTCAAGGATCTACAGATTACTCATTCCTAGATGGTATCACTGATAATGTATCAATAATCTTCATTTATATAAGTAAATTGTAGAATTTCACAGAATCAGGACCATTAGCTTTTGCATAGCATGGCATTGCTAATATTATCTTTGTTTCCCTAACTATACTTGATATTGGTCAACCTAATTTTGTTAATATTTTTTTTCTTGGATTTGTTGTCTGCATGCATCTTTTTTTCCTCAAAATGATGTACTTATTCTGACTACTGAACATGTCCACATTTGTTTGCCTTTCTGGAAATATAAAGTAAGACTCTTGGTTGCAGTTTATTATGTCTCATTGTCCTATAAACAACTACTCCACTGTTCCAACTCTTAACATTCTCGAACCCATAACAAGATTATTTTTTTAATCTCCTGTGCATATGTGCCTACAGAGAGAAAGCAGTATGTCAGATTTCAAAGTGAATTAGTAAGCCAAGGTACTATCCTTGTCATTCTGTCTTGTTAAGAGTGCTTCATAACAAATGTTGTTTAAACTGCTTAAAAAAAATCTAAACATGACATCTCTAACAAGTCCAAATCTTGTAGCCATGGGGAAATTTGGACACTTCAGAAATACATTCAAGTCTAGAGAAATGAAATATCCTTTTAGCAAACCGATGAGGAGTGCTATAAAATTATGGGAAACCAATAGATTACAAATGATTGACATATGATAGGGGAAGTAAATCTACCTGTCTCTCTATCTATCTATTTATATTTATATTTATGAATTTATGCCATATATATATGGCACTTAATTGCTATAGAATATGATATCATTAGTTACTACATATAACATCATTAAAATAATTAAGATGCATTTGTCTATATGTTCTGAAATTTATGCCATTTCAATCTATTATTGTAAAACATGCATTAAATTTTGCATCAGTATACAAACATCCCTGCTATAGGAATCCTGAACAAGCAGGATATAATTAAAAGAATAACATCAGAGCAGAAATGTAGGTGTTGTTGGATAACAATTATTTTGTCAGCTTAACCCTTTGATGCTTTGAATTTGAAGGCCAAATTTAAGTTTTATCTATAACAATGACATTTTTGTGTATTTTGAGCTAAATCATTGCTTAGGACACTGAATTTGCCGGTATGGGCTGAAAGTTATGGTAGCCCCTCAGGGGCAGTTTCTCTCAGGAAATCATTTCTTCATTAAAAAAACATAATAAATAAATGAGCTAATGAATGCTCAACCTTTGGTCTCATATTATTTCTTCCTTAAATGGCTCTTTATTTTAAAACCAAATACAAATGATAAAATTAGTAAAAATACTTGTCTAAATAACCTAGAGGAAAATAATTTCTTATGTGTGGAGAAATCATGATGTAAAAATAAAGCAGGTGGGGGCGCCTGGGTGGCTCAGTCGGTTAAGTGTCCGACTTCCGCTCAGGTCATGATCTCGAGGTCCATGAGTTCGAGCCCCGTGTCGGGCTCTGTGCTGACAGCGCCGAGCCTGGAGCCTGTTTCAGATTCTGTGTCTCCCTCTCTCTCTGACCCTCCCCCGTTCATGCTCTGTCTCTCTCTGTTTCAAAAATAAATAAACGTTAAAAAAATTAAAAAAAAAATAAAGCAGGTGGATTAGAGAAGAAAAGGAAGCATAAACTAAAAATACAGGAAAGAAAAGTATGTTATAAAAAGAGTAAAATTGATCAAGATAGAAATGAAGGAAACAAAAACAAGGCAATATATAAAATATGACCCCGTAAGCATTTTTAGTATTGCTAAAGAAATGCTTTTTTCTCCATAACGTGTTTGACTCTGCAGCTACACAAGTTTTCTTCACATCTGCTCTACTTGGACCAAACTCTTTTAGAAGAAGGGAAAACCTAAGTAGGAAAACTCCTCTTTTGGCCCAAATTAGTCTAAAGCCCATTCCAAATCCCTGTCATACTGCCCTACCTCTCTTTTCCTCTTATCCCTTTGGTGTATTTCCTTTTCAATTGCAAAATAAACCCGAAGATCGTGCAGCGTTTTCTGAAATATTTCCGACTTATTTTGGCTACCCATCATGCTCCTTTCCAAGCTGGCAGAGAAATCACCATTATGGAAATATCACTTCAGGAATATGAGTTCTTTCACAAAGCCAGTAAGTAACTAAAGACAGTTAAACCCTTTGAAATCTGTTTCCACAAGTTCCAGTAACCCTTGTTAGAAAGATGCTTATAATCATTCTGAATACTTTCAAACTAATAAAGAGCAGACTGCAATGGGACAATGTCTTGGATTGTAGTGATAGGCTTCCCTTAGTGTTTTGGTGATCATGGACATGAAGGACACTTTAAATGTACCCTCACCTTCTTACGGAAAGATGGAGTTTCATTGTTCACTATCAAAGTACTGCTATTTTCCAAGCCCTGGGTCATCAAATGCAGAAACTATGTGAGATTTTATACAATACATTGACAGTGACAAAAGAGAAAGAACTGAATTTTAGAATATTATTTGAAGACACTGCACTTGTAAATCAATTTGGAAAGTTTTATTTTGAATACCCTCTCACTCTGGTTTATAATTTTTCTATTGTCATTAGATAACCATACTTTTTTATTATTCTCTATCAATTTACCAGCTAAATTTCTATTGGAAAACACATTAAAGTAGAACAGATGTGAATGGCATTTTGCTGTTTGGCCATCTGAAAGTGCTAGAGCAATGCTGACACCTAGTGGAAGAATAGCAGCACTGACAAAAAATGATGTGGCTATTCCATTTTCATAGACCCTCAGCGACTGGAACCTATGAAAAATAATTATAGTAATAACTAAAAAGCATTATCACTGAGATACTTTCACATATTAGACTATATGTATTCTTTGAGATATGTGTGTGTGTTCATGAGCGGGTGTGTGTGTGTGCATTTGCAAACAAAACAAGTGGGGATGTGAGAATTATGATTATTCATTGAGACCATAGAGATTTAACTTAATTTGTCAGATAAGTAAGTTTTCAAATAATAGTATATAAAAATATAATATCCTTAACTTTACTCTTGGTATTTTCTATCTTTGTCAGGGAGTGAGATCAATTTAAGACACTCAAAATCAGCTAAGTTCAACATAGAAGAATATTGAAGAACCCCTTCTTATCTGAATCATTAAACTTCCCTGTATGCCTTTTAGAGGTAGTTCTGTTAAACGAAAAAGCTGTGTCTTCCAGAGTCTGAAAATAAGTATACAAATGTGATGCCAACTCCTCAGGCGTAGGAAGAAAGGTTTTATTTTTCTATCTTCCCAATACATAGAACTTGGAAACCAGTAAGGTGTTCGGCAAATTATTGATACGTATGTTGGTATGTGTGTGGTTGAGATCACTGCTCTAAGAGGCTTTGTAAAATATTTGTATTGTAAAATATCACAACATCTGTACATTTTAAGTAAATATAAATTATATGAAGTTCTCTGTATTAGTGTGATATGTATAAAGGATAGTCAAAGACTGTATTTTCATTCCTTCACAAACATCAGATTTCTTGAAATTTGTCTGATTTTAACTACAGAATCTCATAATGTTATTCAGTTGTGACATGTTTTAATGACAGAATAATGAAAGATCAGAGTTCATATAGATGTGGTAAATTTTATTTATTTTAATGGTATTTTGAATTTTATTTGTTTTGTTATAAATAATCATATCTAAATATTAAAGAAACCACATTCTGAGGAATTTTCAGGGTAAATTCCTAGGAAATTTCTAATGTTATTTGGTATCAGGAATTAATTGTGAATTTTTGGCTATTCATATCCATCTTCTGTATTACAGAATACAGTTATGTTATTTAAATAACTAAAAAAAAAATGTAGGTAACTATATCTCCACAGTAGTGACATACTAGATATCTATGAAACCCCAGCTGGATGGTTCCACCCTCCCCCCATCTTAGAGTCTTGAATGGTCTCTTCCTTTTATATAAGACTAAGGTTGAACTCTTTGACAAACCATGTGAGGGCTTTTATCACATGGCCCCTACCTTCTCTCCAACCTCCTAAAACTCCCCAGCCCTACACACACCACGGTTCAGCTCACAGAGAGCTCCATTCTTCAAACTGCTCCGTCTCCTGCGCTACATTTGTCCTATTGCTTTATCTGTGCTCGACGTTTCTCTATATGTTGGGCCAAGTCCAGGGTTCATGTGGTAGAGAGGGAAGGAACATTGATGTCAACTCAAAACAAAACCAAGTTCCAACCCTGGTTCTTACCATTGATGGCTTTTCATAAGTAATGTGTTATTATTATATCTCAATATCCTCAATGTTTAGATTGCTGAACCAGAAATAGTATATGTAAAGGGATTGGCAGAAAATAAATGCTAAATAAATATGCTAAATAATTTTATCCTTTGAAAAACTTGTTTCAAAGTAACTTTCTTTGTAAAACCATTCTTGAGTAGGCCAAGCGTGTTAAATATATTTGCCACACATCTATTATGGCAATTTTCACATTATATCACGACCCATGATTCTCAATTTTTTTTTTCCCCAGCCTGGATCTGAGCTCTAGGATTGTATCTCTAACCACTAAGCAACACTCCCGATATAGTTAAATAAGTACATCAATCTTAAAATTTCCAAACCCAGTTATTCAATCTCCCCTTCAAGACATTCTCATCTCACAATTTATCTGTTTAATAAATGGGTTCATCATTCATTCCATTGCTTAGTCCAAAATTCTATTTTCCCTTAAGCTCCACAAGCATTCCAACACAAAATCCTTTCTGTTTTATCATTTTTATCTCTAAACTTACCTTCATAAGCTCTCTCCAAGTCATCATCAGCTCTTGACTAGACTTTTGTACCAAACTCTTAACTCTTCTCTTTCCCTGCACATTGTCTACCTATAGTCGAAACAACCCACCCAAATGCTCATGGCTATGCTTCTGCATAAATTATAGGACTCATACCAGTATTTAGCCATTCACTAGAATAATATCCATATTTCTGATTCTAGGAGGTAAGGTGAACATGATCTATTTTCCCTCCTTTTCTGCACTTGTATCTGGTCAGACTCTCCCTTATTCACCACAATTGACCTGAAACAGTCTTTTCAATGTTCCTTAGATATGAGTCTTATTCTGTTCGGACTGCTAAAGCAGAACAACAGATTGAATGGCTCAAAGCGCAATTTATTTCTCACAGTTTCGAAGGCCGGGAAGTCCAAGGGTAAAGCATCAGCAGATTCTGTGCTTGGTAAGAGCCTGCCTGTTTCCTGGTGCATAGTCTCAACTGTGTCATCACATGGCAGTAGGGGTGTGGGAGCTCTTGGGAGTCTCTTTTATGAGGGCACTAATCTCATTCCTGAGTGCTCTAGCATCATGAATTAATCACCTCTCAAAGGCCCCATCTCCTAATATCACGTTGGGGATTAGGATTTAACATAAGAACCTGGGGCGAAGGGGCACAATATTCAGTCTATAGCAATAGTCAATTTCATACCCAATTTGGCCTTTGAATATGTTATTCCTTTTGGCTAAACCATTTTCCCACAAATATTCACCAAGTTTTTTCCCCCTCATTTCTCTGCTCAAATGGAAATGAGAAATCATTGTCTGTCACATCATCTTATCAACACCTGAATCTATTTCACTTATTTACTTATGACTTCAGTGTTTTTAAGCATTCCTACCCTTAAAATATAATGTCCTTAAGGAAAGTGCCTTGAAAATTCATCCAATACCATATTCCTACTGGTTAACAGATATTAGGTATTTAAAAAGATAAACTGTCTTCTCCTTTACTCTCTTCACCAGCACAGTGAATGGAGTTAATACTCCACATTTTGGGGTATTAACACTGGTAATGAACTGCACTTATAACAGAATGAATTATAACAATAATATAAGAAAATGTTAATAGTGGATTACAATTATTAAAGGGACCACAGCTTTACTTTGCCTCTCACTGAGCTTAAAACAGATGAATCACAACATAAGTCTACATGAACTTTGAAACAAGCCTCGCACACTCATTCTCCACAGAGCTTCCAATTCTTAATGTTGAATAACAAACACTCATTTATAGATTGCAATCATCCCACACCCTATTCAATTATTTTTTCTATTGTTCCCATTTTGAGTCCTGCACCTTTCACTTCCCAAGTCTTGGACCAGTATTTCCTTACATGATGTGTTCCATTACCTTTCTTTTAAATTATTTTTTTAAGTTTATTTATTTGTTTTGAGAGAGACAGAGAGGCAGAGAGAGTATCTCAGGCAGGCTCTGTGCTGTCAGCACAGACCCCAGCATAGGGCTGATCCCATGAACCATGAGATCATGACCTGAGCCAAAATCAAGAGTCAGATGCTTAACCAGCTGAGGCACCCAGGTACCCCATTCCTATGGCTTTCAATCAGGTATTTATATCTGCTTTCTGACTCCTGTCATTTAACTCCCAATTAAGAAATCCAAGACGTATATTTACCAGACTATTTTCCTTCATTTCAATACACTTTTGATATGTTTGTTCATCTTGAGGCTAAAGATTCTCATCTTGACCTGTGGTCAAGTAGTCTTTGCAGTGGCTCTTGTCATTTCAGCAGATGATGTGGAAAACAATACACTTTTTGTTATGGTTTTTATTTATATTTCTCTAGTTTAATGAAGAACCCAGCAAGAAAGGTATAGCTAGAGTGGAGAAAGAGCACATCATAGTGGTAAGAGTTTAAGCCCTGACATTAAACACAACTAAATTGGAATTCCAGATTTTTATCAATTACTAGCTTTGTGACTTTGAACAAATTACTTAAATCTTCTAGGCCTCAGTTTCTTCATTGGTAAAAGATAAAGAATATATTCATAATGTTATACACTAAATGAGAACAACTCTGTATTGTCAGTGTTATAACATCAATATTATAGCCTGTTGTTACAGGTTAAATGAGAAAAATATATCATAAATGTATAGTATAGTATAATGTCTGGAATATACTATACACACAATTAAAGTTGGATAGGGTTATTTAAATTTCCTTGAGTTTGACCTTACTTTTTCTATTAGAAAATATATCAAAATATGTTTTTAAAATATATGTGTCATCAAAGATATTCCCATTATTTCACTTGTTTAATATCACAGAAGTTAGTAACATTTTCAAAATGTTAACGGATTTCATGTTTATTATATTACTCTATCTTAACCAACTCATGAGATAAGCAAGGTACATATTAACATGTTTTTAAAGTCAACAAGTATACATATTATTAAATTCCACTTATGAGTGAAATCACATGGTATTTGTCTTTCTCAGTATGAGTTTTCACTCAACACA
Organism: Panthera uncia; assembly: GCF_023721935.1. NCBI lineage: Eukaryota > Metazoa > Chordata > Mammalia > Carnivora > Felidae > Panthera > Panthera uncia. The sequence goes on from NC_064811.1 coordinate 51,203,494, forward strand.
ATATCTTCTAATTGTCCCAACTGGCACAATGTCATCTATTTTATGGCTGTACAATATTCCATTCTATATTTACACTGCATCTTCCTTATCCATCTGTCTGTTGATGGGCACTTAAGTTGTCTTTTTGTTTTGTTGATGGTTTCTTTCACTGTGCAAAAGCTTTTCATTTTGATGTGGTCCCAATAGTTTATTTTCACTTTTGTTTCCCTTGCCTTAGGAGACCTACCTAGAAAAATGTTACTACAGCCAATGTCAAAAAAATTACTGCCTGTGTTCTCTTCTAGGATTTTTATGGTTTCAGATCTCACATTTAGGTCTTTAATCCATTCTGAGTTTATTTCTGTGTACGGTGTTAGAAAATGGTCCAGTTTTATTTTGTGAATGTAGCTGTCTAATTTCCCCAGCTTCATTTATAAAGTGACTATATTTTTCCCATTGCATATTCTTGCCTCCTTTATTAATTGACCATATAATGGTGGGTTTATTTCTGGGTTCTCTATTCTGTTGTACACCTGAAACAATGTAGCATTCTGTGTCAGCTATACTCAGATTTAAAAATAATAAAAATAATAAAAAGGTTAGAAGATTAGAAGTATTTAGAATTATTAGATGTATTTAGAATACACTCAAAACAGGAAACAAATGAGGTTAATGAGTATAGACAGGCTTAAGAAACCTTCATTTCTCATACAAAATCAAGACTAGAACCAAAATTTTCTGTAGTCTAGCAGCGTATCTTGTTAGAGTCTTACAGTATATCTCATTAAAACAAAACAAAACAAAACAACAAAAACAAAACAAAAACAAAACAAAAAAAACATCTGTGACCTCTTTTGACAAACAAGATAATATTTATTAAGCACTTATTCTTTCAGGCACTACTCTGTATAATTTCAATATTTTAACTCATTTATTCTCACAAAACCTAACTTGTGAAGAAACTTGTTTTATTATTCTCATTTTACAGGTTGAGACTCTCTAGAAGTGCAGTAGTTTGCCCAAGGTCATAGAGCCAATACGAAGATAATAAGAGATTTGAGCCAAATACTCCAACTGTGAATTCAAACTTTTAGGTATTGTGCTCTGTGGCTTATCATAAACCCATGGAAATTTTATTTCCCACGCTAGCATTATTTGAAATTAAAAATTAAATAATAGGACTAAAACCCAAGCATCGACTCATTTGGCAGGCTACCACAAAAACAAAACAGTGATAATTTAAAATAAGCTCTCTCACATTGCTTGTGCAAACTATGAGTTTATGATTATGGCCCCCATTTGAGAACTGCTCATTTACAGAGCTGTGGTACGCTTACATACAAGGCTATCTTTAAGAGCAGCTAAGTGTTATCTGCATTTACATAGTGGCAATTACTAACTACAATCGCCTGCAGTAATTCAAATGCAGCTGCAGGATTAGCTCACGACTACAAAACCACTAAACCCAGGTCTTCCTTCACACAGGGGCTTAGAAAACAAAGAATTCAGTGAATACTCTGGAGGTGTCTGGCATGTGTTGTTGTCTAGAAAAGAAAGGATAGAAATGTTGCTGTATGAAGTAGGGCCATTCTATAAATCAAATGAGTTACCCTTTGGGGTTTGAATTGCATAATTCATAAAAGCGTTCTCTGAGAACTAACCTGGCAGGAATGAAAATATGCTGTAGTCTGACAACCAGTAGCCCCAACTCATACAATGCATGGTACTGACAGGAATTAGAAAAAGGTGATTACTAAGTGTGTATAAAATGACTATTAATCATATTAATTTTAGCTCAGTTTTGAGAGTTCTTAAGTGCCTTATAGGCAATTTTACTTAATGCTCTCAACTACCCATACAAGATGACATCCACAAGATGACCAAAGATGACCGAAATGAGTAAACGGTACGTCAGCCTTGAGACCTTAAGAGTTTATATTGTACTTGAATACATTCAGTAAGAGCTTGAAGTAACTGTTTTTAATTTAATTGTTAGTTATTTTGCATTCCTGGGTGTTTATGGTCTTTTATGCAGTCAATCAATAAGAACATTCTAAGTATACAACATTAAGAAATCCAAACAATCCAAAGTACGGAAAGATCAGAATTCCTAGAGTAACAAATTGGGAACAAATATTAGTTTCTGTGGGAATATGTATACATTATATATATGCTATTGGGAATCCCAATATTTAGTAGGATAACCAGGAAGGCTGTGAATGTATCCATGTAATCTATAGGTAGTTTTTGGATTTTTAAGTTATGCATGGTCAAAATCAGTAAACAGAGAAAGAATATATTCTGCATGCAGATAAAATAGATCATACATGTTGTAGTTAGTACCTATCTGGTGAGATGTGAAATGCTCAACTGACGGAGAAAAAAAAAAAAAGATAGTATATCCAAGGAGAAAAAAAAAAAAAATTCCTGTCTGGATGCAAGAAAATTTTCATACTAATACATGTAATGTATGATTCCCTAATTTTCAAACACAGAAATTTGAGCCAAAGAAATAAAAAAAAAGCCTTTGAGTATGTTTCTGCTTTCTTAACGTTTGTAAAATATCAATGAAAGAAAAAAGCTTTGGAGACTGGCAAATAATTAAAATTCCACTTCTTTAATAAGTGTAGTTCATGATATTGGAAAAATAATTAAAACTTCTTGAGCCTCAGTATCTTCACCCCTAAAATGGAGATGATATTAACTCCCTTAGAAAGCTGCATATGGATGAAATAAAAATAAAATGTTATGTTATAAAAAGGGCCTACAGTAAATCATCAGTATTTTTTTTTCCTGCTTCCTGTTCTAAGAGTTGAGTTGACAGGATAGAAAAAGGATTACAAAATGTTCCCTAAGAAATTAATGAAACTTGACAGCTTCTTCATGGTTGAAGCTATATGAGATTTCTAAATGGATAAAATTAAACATAGTTCCTCAGTTCCTTTTTTCTCTGAAAGAAGATCAACCCTTTTCTCTCCAACAAAGTCTAGATAGAGCACTTGGAACATTTATACTGAGATCTGAGAGACTTTAAGAATAGTTATATCTTACTTTAAAAACATACTTCTGGCATGATGCATCTGGGCAACAATTACATTCTTATACACCAACGTACAAAAGCATGTTTAAAGAAAATAAAACAATGAAAAAATATAGTTTAGTTCAATTGTTCAAGGTCTGATGACTGATGAATGTTGAAGCCAAGTAAAACCTAGTGTTTCCTGTTTCAGACCCTTAACTCTTACCTATCATACTTTATTTTTTTATTTATTTTATTTTATTTTATTTTATTTTATTTTATTTTATTTTATTTTATTATTTTATACAGAGCGCGAGCAGGGGAGGAACAGAGAGAGGGAGACACAGAACCCGAGACAGGCTCCAGGCTCCGAGCTGTCAGCACAGGGCCGGAAGCCAGGCTCAGACTCACAAACCATGAGATCATGACCTGAGCCAAAGTCATGCCGTTACCTGACTGAGTCACCCAGGCACCCCTTACCTATCATACTTATTGTATAGGCTAGGTGGAATTAATCACCTTGTTTTATTTTCCTCTATCCCTAACATGAAACTTTATCCCTTACATGAGGCTGTGCTACGTCATATCATCAGCAGCAATGAGTTGAGAAAGAAAGGCTAGTGTTTCCAAGCTGCATTCGGTAGGACCATACAGATACCAATTTTCCTGTGATTTTTGGTGAAAAACTTGTCCCAATCCAAAATTACAGGTATTAAAATCTGACCTGAGTTGACATAAAGCTATCTAGAGATTTTACTTATCTCACTGGTGTGAAATGTCTATTTTGTTTTTCTGTGTAGCATGGATGTTTGATAAGAGTACTGCTTATAACAACACTGAACCTATTATTTCCAAAAAGAAATGTTTTTAAAAATTCTGAATTCAAGAACACATTTAGTACCGAGATTTTAGGTAAAGATCCATACTATAGTTTGGATGTTCTGAAAAGGAGGAGAGAATTTCCCTGTGAACTGTTCCACTTTCTAATAATTCACATTCTTTGAATGTGAAGGAGGTTTTTACTTGACAGCTCTTTCTTAAACATTAACCCCCACTCCCTTGGCCATGCTTTTGCTCCCTCTCTCTATCGCGCGCGCGCACACACACACACACACACCTGGCTTGCCATCTATCTATCTATCTACCTATATATCATCATCTATCATCTATCTATCTTCATCATCATTTATTTTCTTTCTATTCTTTGTCTCATTTATTGGAATATAATCTTATAAAAATAGACTTTTTTTGATGTTCTCCACTGCTGTAATGACAAAAGCAAGAGACATATAATTGACAAGTGATAATAATTGGAGTGCATAAAAGGAATTAAAGTAGCTTGTATGTCTAATTCATTTGTATTTTTTATTTAAAATTTTTTTTTAATCTTTATTTATTTTTGAGAGAGAGACAGAGACAGAGCATCAGCAGGGGAGGAACAGAGAAAGAAGCAGACACAGAATCTGAAGCAGGATCCAGGCTCCAAGCTGTCAGCACAAAGCCCGACGTGTGGCTCAAACCTATGAACTGCGAGATCATGACCTGAGCCAAAGTCGGACGCTTAACCAACTGAGCCACCTAGGTGCCCCTAATCCATTTGTATTTTTAAAAATCTTTCAATACTAAGATTTAAAATTGTTGCTATTAGCTGAAAAAGAATAATTACTTCAAGTTATATGGGAAACTTTTTCAAATATCAGAACCTTAAATTAATAGCCATTTCATCTGAGCTTTACCATTTTTTTCCTATAGACTAGTCAGAAAGTAATATGTCCTTTCTTAAATATGATTATTGATATATAACTGATGTATCATATACTGGAAATATTTAAAGTGTAAAGTCTGTAAAGTGTTGATAATGTGAATACACTTCTGAACCATATGAACCATGAGCACAATTAAGATAATGAACATGTCATTATGCCAAAAGTTTTCTTTTGCCTCTCTGTAATATTTCCTTCCTCTCCTTCCTGCATCATACCTCCCTGCCACCCACATACATCCCCAGGAAAAATTCAACCTTCTTTCTGTCACTAAAGATTTCTTTGCAATTTTTAGAATGTCCTGTGAGTGGAATGTATATGCAAAATTTGTCTGATTTTAATTTAGCATAATGATTTTGACATTCACCTACCCATGTTATTGCATGTATAAATAGCTCATTCTGTTTTGCTGCTGAGTTGTATTTCAGTGTTGGATATAACACAATTTGTGTATCAAGTCATCTGATGATGAACATGCTCTATTTACTGAAATGATTGTATTTTTGTGTGTGCATGTGTTTTGTCTATCAGTATGGTATATTACATTGATTTGCAATCATTAAACTGACCTAGCATTCCTCAGCTATGTTCCACTTAGTGTTGATGTATTATTCTTTTCATAAGTTGCTGCATTCATTTTTTTATTTTTAAAGAATTATTGAATTTATGTTCATAACAGATATTGGCCAGTGCTTTGATTTTTCTGCAAAGTCTTTGCTTCTGTATTGTGTCAAGGTAATTGGTCTTATTTTTCCTTTAAATTTTTGGTAAAACTTGTGAATAAAGCCAGCTGACTTGAAGTTTCCTTTCTGAGAATATTTTAAACTACAAACTCATTTTATTTTAAATAGAAGTAAAAATATCTTATAATCCATTTCTCCTTAAGTGGGTTTTACTAGTATGTGTCTCTTTTGGAATTTTCCTACTTAATATATCGTTGAAGTTTCAGGTATGAATTTTTTAATAATATCCCTTTACTATACTTTTAGTTTTTTAATCTTTATTTATTTTTGAGAGAGAGAGAGATAGAGCATGAGCCAGGAAGAGGCAGAAAGAGAGGGAGACACAGTATCTGAAGTAGGCTCCAGGCTCTGAGCTGTCAGCACAGAGCCCGATGCAGGCCTTAAACCCACAACTGTGAGATCATGACCTGAATAGAAGTCTAACACTTAACCGACTGAGCCACCCAAGCATCCCTCCTTTACTATACTTTTAATATCTGTTGTGATGACTCCTGTCTCATTCCTGATTTTGTAATTTGTTTCCTCTCTGTTTTAGCCTGTTCAAGAGTTTATCAATATTATTTTTTTGAGGCTAATCAATATTATTGAACTTCAAAAAGAAACCTATTTGGTTTCTTTGTTTTTTCTAGTCTTTTTTTCTGTTGATTTTGTTGGTTTCCATTCTGACATTATTTCCTTTCTTGTGCTTTGGGTTTCACTTGCTCTTCTTTTTATGGTTTATTAAATGGAATCTGGGGCGTCTGGGTGGCTCAGTCGGTTGAGCGTCCGACTTCAGCCCAGGTCATGATCTCGCGGTCCATGGGTTCGGGCCCCGCATCGCGCTCTGTGCTGACAGCTCGGAGCCCGGAGCCTGTTTCAGATTCTGTGTCTCCTTCTCTCTGACCCTCCCCTGTTCATGCTCTGTCTCTCTCTGTCTCAAAAAATAAATAAACATTAAAAAAAAATAAAAAAATAAAAAAAATATACATTGATGATAAATTAAAAAAAAAATGGAATCTGAGGCTGTTAATTTGAGACTTTTCTCCTGAAATGAGTATTTAGTGCTCTAATATTGTCTCTACTATTTAACTGTATATCACTAGTATTGATGCCATGTTTTCATTTTCTAATTTGCCTTTTAATTACATCTTGAACCCATAAAATATTTTGTACTGTATTATCTTGTTCCCAAATATTTGGAGGTTTACCAAGTATCATTCTATTAATTTCTAATTTGATTCAGTTTTATCAGAGGACAGACTTTGTATGATTCGATGACGTTTATACTGACTTGACACTTGTGTTGTGATTCAAAAAATGTTCTCACTTGGTAAATCTTTCACAAGCTCTGAAAAATAATGTTATTGTTCTGTCATTTGGTGGAATGTTCTATAAATGTTAATTAGGTCAAGTGGATTGATGGAATTGCTCTTTTATAGCCATACATATAGCCATACAAAATCTTTTATAACCATACTTATTTTTTGCTACATATTCTGACAATTATTTTAAGATGGATGCTGAATACACGAAACACATTTGTGAATTAGATTATTTCATCTTACAGTTTTGCCAGTTTCTGCTTCATAGATTTTGAAACTTTGTTACTGGGTGCATAATATTTTGCTATAGTTTCTTAATAAATTGGTTCCTTTATCATTATGAAATACTCTTTAGTGCTCATAACATTCTTTGCTCTGAAAAACATTTTTCTATATTAAGATTGTCCATCTAACTTTTTCTTTCAATTGTTTATGGCATATTTTTTCATCCTCATAATTAATCATTTTGTATTTTATATTTAAAGCTGGTTTCTTGGAGGCAGCATATAATTGGTTCTCGCAAATTTTATGCATTGAACAATCTCTTTTAATTGGGTGGTCTCTGCCTTCAATGTTATCATTGGTATTTTTGGATATGAATACACCATCTTGTTATATAATAATTTCTATTTGTACTAACTTCCCTTTTTCTCTGTTTCTACCCTCTTTGGGTTCAGTATTTTATGAGTCCTTTTTAATTTACTTGGTTGGCTTTTTAGTTATAATTATTTTTGTTAATAGTGGTTGCTTTATAGTTTATTGTATATATTATTTATATATCGCAGTCTACTGTCAGGTTATGTTATAGTTCTTCACATATGGTGTAAGAACCTAACGATAATATACTTTCATTTTTCCTGTCCTAGCCCTGGAACTGTTGTTGACATTTATTTTTCTTCTTGGATCTGATGTTTTATCATTTATTTAAATTTGGAAAATATTCTGTATTTTCTAAGTAATTCTTCTATTGACTCTTTTCTCTTTCTCTTTTTAATTCTCCATTTACAATATATTAGGTTACTTGAAATTTTCCCGGAGCTCACTAATGCTTTACTAATTTTTCACATCATTTTACTCTGTTTTATTTTGCAACGTTTCTCTTGCTAAAGAATGTCTGAGACTCACAAATCCACAAATTTATTAATCTATTCTTTAGCAATTTCTAATCTGCTGTTAATTCCATTCTGTACATTCTCAGACATTGCAGTTTCCATTTGTAGTAGATCTATTTAGGCTTTTGTTTTGTTTTGTTTTTTTGTTTTTTACATCTTTCATGTCTCTACTTAATATGTATTTAACTTCTTAACTATATGGAATATAGTTGTAATAATTATTTTAATGCCTCTATCACTATTTCTATAACCCCTATTACTTTTGGGTTGGTTTCAATTGATTAATAGTGGGACAAATATTTTCTGTTTTTTGTATAACTTGTAATTTTTAATAGTATACCAGCTATTTTCAACTACACACTAATGGGCTCCAGACATTCTAAAAATAATATTAGTAAGCTTTATTTTCAGACTTAGTTAAAATTCTTTTAGATCTTTTCTTCGAATTTTGTTATTAGAGTACAGTGAAGCTGTTAATTTGGGACTAAAATTTCCCCCAATACAGAGGCACAATATTTCTGGGAATTCTACTAACTGTCTTATGAATCATAAATTATGAGGTTTTTTCACTCTAGCTGATTGTAAAAGAACTTGCTCTTGGCCTGTAGAGCTGTAAATATTGTTCTTTCTACTCCTTTGGAAATGTCAAATATCCTGCTTTAAAAATAATGCATATTTATGCTAAACAACAATCAAGTATTGTGCAGATTTTAGAATTTTACATGTGCATACTACTTTTCATCTTTATTTTACAGTGAAAGCAATTCTTGGGTTAGGTATAGAAAATTCATATATTTAAAGCTTGATGAGAAGAGCAAATAATTATAATTCATTTGCCATAAAATTAATTCATACTCAAGAGAAATTTTCTAGCAGGAGAAGGAATTTGAAATCTTTGATATTTAAATCTCAAATTAATGGAGTATTCAGGGTCAAAAGTAAATAAAATAGAGTTTCATTATTTTGTCTAAAAATTAATTTTACTGCTTGAATGATGTATCTTAAGTAGTTCTCCCTATAAATAAATCATAACGAATCCTCTATGCTGTATAACAGTCTGCTCTACAGTGTGTGTGTTCTGTATGTGTTTAATTCTAAGTAAAATGAAGAGTGAAGGCTCTGAAACTTTTAAAGATTGGCAATTAGAGCTTGTTTTGTAAACACCTGAATCTTGAAAGTTGAGAGCAAAGAAAAAATTCCACAAGCTAAATTCCTTATCTCTTTTATCTTTGTTTCTATTCAATTTTCTTTTTTTCCCCCTTGTTCACATTTACTTTTGTTTGTTCGTTCCATTTTGTATGGTGCTTTAAATTTGTTTCATTCTTTTTAAAATCATTCGCCTTTCTCTGTGTCCTTTTCTTAAGTTGCCTTCTTTTTATCCAGTATTTGCAGATCCTCATCCTATATCTGTCTAATTGCTGTGATTTCATCATAAAAATCAATAAACTTTTATCAGAAATAATGTACTGCATTAAGCAATTCCTCCAAAAATTAAGAATCAGATTGAACTATTTTAGTGATAAAAATGAACTACAGGAAGTGCATTTGCCTTTATCTATTCTTGTTTGAGTTAATGAACCCTTTGCTGAAGTACAACTTCAATTATTAGCTCTTTTAAACATCCAAGAAATTATTAATTTAAAATAAAGTAGTAAAGAAATTCCTGCTTAAAACAACAAACAATTTTTCACAGTTCTCGAGTTTGGCAGGTCCATGATCAAGTTGTCAGTTCATTTAGTGTCTGGTAAGAGCACTCTTCTGGTTTGCAGGCAGATGATTGCCTTCTTACTGTAACCTCACATGGCCAAGAATAAGAGATCATCTTTCTTGTCTCTCTCTTTATAAAGGCACCAATCCCATTCATGAGGGCTTCACCCTCATGATCTAATTACATTTAAAGGCTCCACCACCAAAAACTATGATATTGGACATTAGAACGTCAACACAAGAATTTTGAATGGACACGCTTAATCTATAACAAGATGCAATTGAGTAGCAATTTCCCACAAAATACTTTACAATTAAAATATTCGATGACTATTTCTTTATAAAATAAATAAAAAGTTTGAACAAATGAACATAAAACAATATAGAAAAGAATCAAAACATATTATCTTATAACTCACATTTGCCATCTTGACCTTAGATGCAAAACTGAGAAAAAAGTTGTTAGTGTCCCAGGTAAGACTTATTGGTGTATATTTAAGTTATCCCTTTGATTCTTAAGTTATCCTTATTTTGAATATTTCTTAAAGGGCTCAAATGGAGAAATAGAATAAGTAACTATTTCTTTTTTTTTTTTTAATTTTTTTTAACGTTTATTTTTGAGACAGAGAGAGACAGAGCATGAACAGGGGAGGGGCAGAGAGAGAGGGAGACACAGAATCGGAAGCAGGCTCCAGGCTCTGAGCCATCAACCCAGAGCCCCACGCGGGGCTCGAACTCACGGACCGCAAGATCGTGACCTGAGCTGAAGTCGGACGCTTAACCGACTGAGCCACCCAGGCGCCCCAATAAGTAACTATTTCTTGAAGAGTGAAAATGTTTCAATCAATACAAGTAAAATCCTCATCTCATTTATACTTATTAAAAGGCAAGACAATCACTATTTCTTAGTTCCCAGATTACCCATGGCAAATCCCATTGGTATCACATGACATATAGTAGATGATACTCAAAACCTAACAGTGGGTATTCCTTGTGTATAAGTTGAACATCCCTTGTATTGGTTCATTTTCTTCTGGAAACACTCACTAGTTTGAATTTTCTTCAGTTGAATTTGAAAAACTGAATGATTATATTCTTTCCTCTGGCTAATCTACAATCCTATAGATTGCAATTGCCTGGTGCCTCCATAAAGCACATCATGAGTATAAAGTACCATAATCCTGTACTATTCCTGATGAATGACTAGATGGACATTATCCATTTATTCCCTACATCCATCCTTGTGGTTGTACAGCAAGGAAGTTGAGAGTAGAGGATTGGCTCTCAGTCGGTTTATACTAACATCATGATTCAATCAGTTCCTTGCTGTATGACCTTGGAGAAATTACTTAACCTTTCCATGACTCAGTTTTCTGATCTCAAAAATGTTGATAAAATTATTTACTCCAGAAGATTATTGTAAAAATTAAATCAGTTAATACATAAACAACAATTTAGAATAGTGCCTACTATATAGTAAAGGCCATCTGAGATTTTACCGTTATTATTATTGTTATTCCCATGGTATGATTTCCACTTTAATTTAATGTATGAGCCTGATTTTACATCATATATATTATACATTTCTATAATCCAGCCATGTGAAAAGAAAGAGACCCCCTATTCTATCTCTAGAGTCTCATCACAGATTGCACCAGGACCAACTACTTAGACGAGGTAGCATGAATATATTTGAACAACATAAAATCATCTCCAAAAAAACTTATCTCCAGGTGAACCTTGGATTTCACTTTATCTTTTAGAAGCACCATCCAATAAGTTGCCCACACATCCACAAATATTTACCCTGGTCATATCAATTTGAAGAAAGGATATAGTCATCAGACATATAGCATATTTCTTAACACACACTATGTGCTTAAACAAATAAAACGTCTATCTTTTTATTTCCTCTCTTATACCCTGAGAATATATGAATGAAGATAACAGGCACACATTTTTCATTTAACCTTGCCTCTTTATTGCCGTAGGACCACTAGGCATGGTCTACTCATTTCTCAACATAAAAACTCCAGAATAAATGATGATAAGAAAGATTCAAATATAAAAGTCAGTGCACTAGGAAGTTGGGTATAATATTGTACAATATTTGAGAAAAAAGAGAGGACCTGGGATCATGTCAGCTTTCCAGAAGGCAATTACTGTAATATTTCACATTGAATGATGGTGTTTAGGGCAAGAATGATGGCAATGACTACACTGAGTGAGAATTTAGAAGGAATAACTCCTCTCTTGGAGATTGCTGTGGAATGTGACTTGGTAACATGAGAGATCCACGAGTCAAGTCTTGATCCACATGGGATAGGACAGGATGTGACCAGGCTGTATTCATATTCAAGGTGGTTCTGAACTTTTAGAGTAGGGACATATTGACAATTTAAAAATAAACTTAGTGATTTGGCATATGTTGAGTTTTATATAATGCTTTAATAATGAACCAGAATTATCCTCAAGGCAGTTGGCCTGAAACTGGATTTAAAGTATAAGAGTGGAGATAATAATATAAGGTTCATCATCCTTCACAGCAATATGGCAAGAAAAATAAGAGAATCTAGGAGAAGTAGGTTTAGAATGAGTGTGCTGTATAATTATAAATTCCATCAAAGATTGTTCTAAGAATGAAAGCACGTGTAAGAGTTTTTTCAGAGATGAAAAAGAAAAAATGTGAAACAGTTTTGTACCTAAGAGACATTGGTAAATTTATTTTGTTGAGTTATGTGAAATAGATCCACCTTATTTTGAAAAGGGTTTCTTAAAATAAGGATATGTAGCATACAAGATTAACACATGTTATTGACATTCACCCTTCTTAAGGAGAGCAGAGGATGTGTATTTACTAATATAAGGACTAAAAGTAAATTCACATCAAAAATACACAATACTTTATAGACAAATTACTGCTTCCTTGAAACAACACGATATTCACTAATTTCCAGCTCTGCTTAAAGTGTTGAGCGCTCCAAGTAACTATTCGGTTGGTTCTCTGACTTTGCTCATTTATTACCTAATGAGCTCTGACAGGGTCAACAAGTTCCTTAGTCCTGAGTGCCACCATATCTAGAGGTGTCACCTACAAGACTAAAGCATCCACAGAATGAAAGGAAGAAAGAAAAAGAAGGAGCAGGAGTCAAATAGACAGAGAAAAGAAAAAATGCATATGCCAGCTTTGTGGCCCAAGTCAGCCACAGCATGTGGCCCAACTTCAGCCACAGTGGCCTGATGGCCTGAGATAGCACCTCAGCAGTCTAGCCCTGCTCTATGGAAAAACATATTCTTCCTTTAACACTGGCTAGCAAAAACAGGTCACGGAAATTGTGTTTTATCTTTCACCACGTTGTTTTATTGGTTTCTAGTTCTCATGGACATAAGCTGTGCATATCATCACCAATATTCTTATCAGCAATAAAAGGACTGATAACTGTCCCACATTATATGTATTAAAATTGAGTCAACTCTCAAAAAGTAACTGCAATTAAAACAACGGGTCAAGGATGAATAACTCAATCTATACTATTTCACTTAGCAACTGAATTAAACTTCACAAGATTGTATCACACCACTTATTGTATTCGATAATTCTCAGAAAAGCACATTAGCATTACAGTTCATGTGAGTGCATAATTTTCAAAGCAGTTTAAAATCCTGATTTGATTTCTGTAACCAATGAGTTGGATTAACATTAGTCTGGAAACAATTATCCTAGGTCTTCAATGTGAAAAGGAGGAAATAAAATCAAGAATTTCAAGAATACTTTTTCAAAACAGTAGGCTTGGCAAATTTCTTTACTAGAAATAGAGAAGTGGCTTATTCCCACCTCTAATTAAATAAAAAATAAACTGACTCACTGTTTAAGAGTTTATTTTATTAATAAAGTGTAGAGGACAACAAAATTATATCTGTGGTGGACTTTGGCAACTCAAGTACTTATGCTTGTTTAACACTCAGCTCGCCAATATAGAGAATGGCAGACTGAAGTTCATCTTGGTAACGCTTGAGGGAAAATGTTGTCCCTTAATGGTTTTATATGTGAGGGATTATATTAGACAATTCTCAAAATTTATAATAAGGTTGCTTTTAAAACTCCACTTACCATCAGCTATTTTGTTATCAAAACAACTAAGGATTATATCATCATTTTCTTTTCCCAGCCATTCTTACATTAAGGTAGCTGGACTAGGGGTGCCTGGTTTGCTCAGTTGGTAGAGCATATGACTCTCCTGAGTTCAAGCTCCACGTTGAGACTGAGGTCTACTTAAAAAAAAATTATCTTTTTTTTTTTTTAATTTTTTTTTAAAGTTTTTATTTTATTTTTGAGACAGAGAGAGACAGAGCATGAATGGGGGAGGGTCACAGAGAGAGGGAGACACAGAATCCGAAACAGGCTCCAGGCTCCGAGCTGTCAGCACAGAGCCCGACGCAGGGCTGGAACCCACGGACCGTGAGATCATGACCTGAGCCGAAGTCGGACGCTTAACCGACTGAGCCACCCAGGCGCCCCAAAAAATTATCTTTTTAAAAATTTTACCTTTACCACAGGTGGTGTTAGATGTGACCATGTGTTGTTAGAAGATGTTAAATGGTACTTTCATATTTTATCTTTAATATAGTAAAAATATTCCATGTTTAAAAAAAAAAAGAAAAAGGTACCTGCACTACATCTTGGTTTTGCTGGGGCTTTTAAAACTTTAGTGTAGATCACAATAGACTGATTTAATTTTCTTTTGTTGTGAAAATGACATAGCAGCAAACTGACAATCCAAAATTTAAGGTTTGCGGGTTTGTATACTGGTATGTGAACCTCTGTAAATTGCTGAAGTTCCACAACTACACTAAAATGAAGAGTGAAGAAAAAATTTGCTTATATTAATTACATGGTAGGGGAGAATTACATGAGATTAGAATTGTACTTTGGATGTATACGTCCAAAAATATGTATGTCATACCAGCTACTTTGAAGGTCCAGCCCACAAAAATATAATTTAATTCCAAAAAAAGTACAACAAACATAATTTTAATACATTGCTACTCTCACTGGAAATTTAAAAAATGACAGTTTTTTATTTAAGCAGCTCAACTCTTTCATCCCAATTCTTTTCTTGAATAATTACTCATGAAGTATCAATAAGAAATATTAAAGGGGGGGGGGTCCTTGGGAGGTTCAGTTGGTTAAGAATCTAGCTCTTAATTTCAGCTCAGATCATGGTCTCATGGTCATGAGATCAAGCCCCAAGTCAGGCTCTGTGCTGGGCATGGAAACTGCCCAAGATTTTCTCTCCTTCTCTGTCTGCTCCTCACCCCCACTTGTGCCCTCTCTCTTTCTCTGTCTCTGTCTCTGTCTCTCTCTCTCAAAAAAAAAAAAAAAAGAAATATTAAAGGTAATCATGCCCTCTTTCATCCAACCAATGTAGGTGATATCTATTTATCAATCTAGCTATCATCTATCTATCTGTTTATCCATCTTAGAATCGTAAAGTTTTAGATAAATGACAATATGCTGAAAAATGACAATTTTCTATAAGAATACTTTTTAATCCCCACGGTTTTCAAAATATGAAAACACAATAAGTTATCTCATACACCTGTGTCCTGGTCTTCCTGCTTGATTTAAAGAAGACAGAGAGTTCCCTATTAAGTTAAAGCAGCATTACATCTTTAGTTTAACATAACCTGGGGCACCTGGGTGGCTCAGTCAGTTAACTGTCTTGACTCTTGATTTTGGCTGCAATTATGATCTCACGGTGCATGGGATTGAGCCCACGTTGGGTTCCTGCAGAGCCTACTTGGGATTCTCTCTTTTCTCTCTCTGCCCCTCCCTCACTCGCCCTCTCAAAATAAATAAACATCTAAAAAATAATAACCTCATAGGTCCTAACAGTGCTTTATATTTCTTTTATTCAGGCTCATAAATAAGATTTTTGAATGTTTCCTTATTGACTATTATTGACTATTCCAAATACATTATTTTTAACTTTGAAATAAGCATCTTATTCTCTGCCTTTCATCAATTACTTCTAGGAATATTTATTCATTTTTACCATGTGCTTATTAGGTTTAGCTTAACTTAAATGGAATGGTTTAGTGATTCCTATACACTTTAAAATACTGTTAATTCAAAATTTTCAATTCTATTTACCAGTAGCCCTACATTTCTCTTTATTCTTGTTGGTAATTTTCATAATGCCATTTAAATTACACTTTCATGAATAGAATATATTTTTATGTATATGGCTAGTGCAAGTATTACCAAACTCACTTCAAGACATAATAGCTAGGAAAGCAACATAATTGTTAGGAAAGCAACTTCATTTAATTAGCATTAATTTATCCCCTTCAGATATTGCTTTGTTATTAAATTTTGTCAAATATGTGACCCAGGACTTAATTTTCAAGCATGAAATAAAATCATTGGTTTATATATAACAGTCCCCAAGTGTCCACATCTCTATCTAGTGTGCCTTTGTTACACAATTTTTCATAAGACCTAGTTTATTTTATTTTATTTTATTTTATTTTATTTTATTTTATTTTATTGTTTTATTATTTTATTTTATTTTATGTCATTTTAAGTTGGACAAAAATATATAGTTTATCACAGTCAACAATAAAATGCTAAAATTTTGCTTTTCAATTTTATACAGTTACTTGTCCAATTTTATTTTCCTAAAATTCTATTTTTAGCCATCTAGAAATGGTAACTGTAAGAGAAATTTAAAAAGTTATAATTTAGTTGTTATTTTAAGTTTAATACAATTTTTCATGACTATATAATATTGTGTTTATCAGCTGTGTATCAATAATATCTTGTAAGATAACAATCTAAAGGTTGTTAAGACATAAAACAATCTGGTCATTAGAATTTTAAAAACTACTTATGCTAAGTGACATAATTCAGTCAGAGAAAGACAAATAATGTGATTTCTCTCATGTGTGGGATTTAAGAAACAAAACAAATGAGTCAAAGGGGGGAAAAAGCAGAATGAGAGAGAGATGCAAACAAAGGAACAGACCCTTATCTATAGAGAAAAAACTGATGGTTACGGGAGTAGAGGTGGGAGGGGAGAGGAAATGGGTTAAATAGGTGATGGACATTAAGGAGGGCACTTGTAGTGAGGAACACTGTGTGATACATGGAAGTGTTGAATCAATATATTGTACATCTGAAACTAATATCACACTGTATGTTAACTAACTGAAATTGAAACAAAAAATTAAAAAGAACTAATTGAAATATTTAAAGTTCAACTAACATATTTTTTTGCATTAGTATTTGGGGAAAGTAGAATAGACACGAATTCCATGAAGAAAAGAAGGAAAATGGAAAATGTACAACTGTTATAGAGGATATCGATTATTCAAGAATTTTAAAAATAGATAATTACGGAAATAATTGTGACCTTTAGATTTCATTAACACATTTAAAATAATGATGTGCAGAATCTTTGTGTCATAATTACCAATAAGGTCATCATAAATATTTACTGTTTAAACTTGATGATGAAACTTTTAGCTATAGACTTAAAAATATACTATCCCATGTTAAAATAGTTATAGTTAAACTTTGGAACTTAGATACCCTAGGGAAAAGGAATCAAATATCTAGTTAATTATCTACCATTCCCCACAGAATGTGGACTCAGGAAAAAAAGAAAAAAGTTGGCTAATAGGAATACTGGCTTCACAAAGAACTAATAAGACTTAACATGTGCTAATCTAAAACGTGAATAAATTGACCTATTAGATTTCTTTAACACAGGATATGAGATCAATAAATATGTGTTGAAAAGAATGAAATGAAAATGACAGGGCTATAGGGGCTCTCATGAGGTTCTAGCTCCCTCCTTCAATGCTAGGGCATGTAAAATTGTCTTACTTGGTTAGATCAGCTGATGACCTTTGTATGTCCTAAACTGAGAAGGCTATGTAAAGAATAGAATTTTTCTGGTAATATAAATAACACTTGTATTAGTTTATTGTGTAATCTCAATTACTGCATATTTTTTTAAATACTAACCTCAGTCTCCCAAATCAAGCTCATGCATTATTTCTTTTTGATCAGCTTGAGCTTTAAATTGATCTCTTCTACAAGACTGACCTAAATCAACACCTAGATTATATCACTGTTTTAGAAATCTACATGAATTATAAAGGCATAATTATGTGACTATGCATACTTGGGGATATTCCATGTTAGGTAATTAGCAATAGAATATGTTAGGTCAACATATTCAGGAAAATTCATCAAATCTAACAAGATATTAGAAAAACAAAAGATAATGAGGCAGAAGCTATAGCATGTTTACATTCTTCCAACGAAAGTACATGAGGTTGAACAAGAATATAGCTGGTATTTGACAAGGTAGAGCAGTCTGGCTAAATAAAATCTACATAGCCAATGCTCTCAGTTGTTCTGGTTTATAATTGTCTCCACACATGTGAGAACACATTGAAAATAGTCCCACTTAAATCAAGAAAACAGTCACTGAGAACAGAATTCTAGGGACTTTACAGCTTTAATCTGAGGAAGAATTCTGTTGGAATTTTGGAGTAGTTTGAGTAGAGGACAAAGAATGAGATTACATGATGGTGGATACCACTTTCTACCTTATTTACAAGCTTCTAGCCCCTCTTGTCTCCTTATACCCATCTCAGACTTCTATACTTTTTGGTCTATCTATCTCCATGCTTTTCCTCAAAGATTTCTATGACTTTCTTGACAGTTGTTAGTGCAATGTGTGAAGGTCCTTTGGAAAGTGTTTCCTGATGTCATCATCTAAATAAGTACATGGTCACTTTCCAAGACTTGCCCTGCTTAACTTTTCTTCAGAGATCTCATCACTATCTTTAACTAGTCTATCTATCTATCTATCTATCTATTTATCATCTATAATCTATCTACTTATTTATGCTACTAGAATATATCTCCATGAAGACAGAAGTTTCCTCTAGTTTCTTCACTGTTATACTGATAAAACCAGTCCCTAGAATAGTTCCTACACATAGAGAATTCTTGAAAATTATTTGTTGAATGAAATAATGAATATGGTGGTAAAGATAACTTCTTAAATGACAACTACTGAGGCCAGTTCATAGTAGGTATCCAATAATTATTTGCTAAATGCTCTGATAAGTGACCTTACAACATTGATCTGATAGATGCTATCCCACCTCCAGTTTCCCAAATCAGGAAGAAATTTTAATAATATAATGAAAAGGATTTTCTGTTGATTCAAAGCCTACATAAAATACAGAAACAAGGAATTATAAACATATAACGAAGGGAATTTTAACTTAAGTGGACTAAGAGAGAACACAATGATCTAAAGATATCTTAACTATTTTAAAAGCAAGGTATCATTTTTTTTTTTTTTTTTTTGGAAAGAGAGAGACAGAGAGAGAGAGAGCAGGGGAGGGGCAGAGACAGAGAGTGGGGACAGAGAATCTGAAGTGGGCTCTGTGCTGACAGCAGAGAGTTGGACGTGGGGCTCAAACTCACAAACTGTGAGATAATGACCTGAGCTCAAGGCAGACACTTACTGGACTGAATCACCCAGGCACCCCAAGATATCATACTTTTAAACTTAAAATTATAGATTCAAGATAGAGTATATTTAGGGATAATAATAAATAAATAGTAATGGTACATCATACCATAGAAATCTGTTACCATTAATGTTAATTATAGATATTAATAATCTAGTTAAAGTTTTTAAACCCATTTCTTAAATGAGAAGATCTTGAATAAATAAACAAGATAAGGGAGGTACCAAATGCAATTTTGATTTTAAGAATAATGCACATTGTTTTTACATGATCTATTTACTGTCTATTTTTAATTGGCACACAGAACTGTAACAATAATAGTTATCATTAATCATATTTTAGAATACTTGTGTTGAAATCTTATTTCATCACGACTGTGAAATCCACATGAATATTTAAACAAAACAACTTCCACTCTTGGGAAGAAATAAATTTTCTAAAATTAGTCCTAAATAAGATGGTAGGAGTAAGGTAAGATAAAGCTTATGTTCATTTGTTATTTTCTTTGTGGGATCTTTTAAGCAATGCATAAAAATAGTTTTACACTCTGAATTTGACATCAAATTGCCTGGTGAAATTGACACAAAAATCTTTCACATTTGCTTCCTCCAATACTCATTCACTATAAAAAAATAATTTCAGTAATTTGTTGGCATTAAATTCAGGTCAGTAAAATTTCTATTTAAGAATTTTAAATGTAACGGCTAAGTCTATTGAAAATGCAATTGTGCAGGTGGAAATACGAAAACCAAGCTCTTAAATCAGATTAAATATGGAGTTCTGTTGTATTACTGTGCTATACTCTAACCTAGGTATTATGTTAATTCCTATGTGAATCAGTCATGCCTCCACCTTCAAGATATTTACTCTTACTTCTCTGTTTTCATCAACATAATTCTGTAACGCAAAAGCATTCCTATACTCCCTCTTATAGAAATTGTCACTATATGTTTTTTAAACAAGAAAAAGTAAACTTCAATGCATTCTTGATTTCTCCTTTTACTCCACCCACTTCTGGCCTCATACATACACACATACTCCCATAGTGATCAAATTATGCTATTAGCTCCTAAGATTCCTAGACTGTTCCATTTCTTTTCAGATTTTACCTTAGTTAGCATAAAGCTGGTAAAAAAATAAAAATAAAAATAAAAGAAACATGAGAAGAGATATATATTTTATAGTAAGGAACAATAAAACCAACATCAGTTGATTTCCCCTAAGAAAATAAATAAAACCAGAAGACAGTAAAACATATCTTTAAAGTGCTGAAATATATTTAAAAATGGCAAACTAGAATTCTATACCAAGTGAAAGTATTTTTTAAAAATATGGAATAAAGTCATGTTTATATAAACAAAATCTGAAAGACATTAGTGCCAGAAAAATCAAACTACAAGAAACAATAAAGGAAGCATTCAGATTAATGGAAATTGATACCAAAAACAGAAACTTGAATCTACAGAAATGAATGAAGAACACCAGAAAGAGTAAAGTAGGTAAATATAAAAAAAATTTTTTTAATCATATTTAACTTTTTAAAATAATGATGCTTCTTTTCAGATAAAATTATAGTAATATATATTGCAAGGTTTAATATATATGAGCCAACAAGAACACACATGCCAAGAGAGAGTAAATGTAATTAATGACAGAATACTCAGTTGTGGTTTAATTTATGTAACATAGTATTATTTGAGCATAAATACTTTATAAATTTGAGCAATACTTTAAAGATGGAACTGCAGTATCTGGAGAAACCACGAAAATGGGCATAGAGTTATATAGCTACAAAACTCAAAATATTAACCCAAAAGAAATCAGAAAGAAAGAATAGTGTGAAAAAAAGAAAGGATAGGACAAGTGGAAAAGAGATGAGACAAATCTCATTAATCTTGATTTTTTAAAAAATAACAATTGCACACTGCATATAAAAATGCCACCCTTTAAACATAAAGACACATATAGATTGAAAGCAAAAGGATGTAAAACAAATATACCATGTAGACAATGAATATAAGATAGTTGTTATGGCTTTATTAAATATTCAAGTTTTCAAGACCAGGATAGTGCCAGAGTTAAAGAGCTGTATTTCTTAGTGACAAGGGTCAATTGACAAAAACATATATAGCAATGATGAAAAATGTATCCAAATAATAATAAGCCTTCAAAAAATGTAGCAAAAATTAAAACAATAAGAAACAGACAATTCCAAGATCAAACTTGAAATTTCAACAACTTTCTCCCAGGAACTGATAGAAAAAGTAGAGCAAAACATTTATATATATTTGAATGACAATATCAACGAGCTTTACCTAAATGATGTTTATTTTTAAGTCCATATAGTATGTTCACCTAGATAAGTTACCTGATCTTGACCAAGACACAATGGCAACTTTAATGGAGAAAGGATATTCTTTTCAACAAATGATTTTTGAACAACCGAACATCAACATACAAAGAAAAAGAATATAAACTCACAGGTCTCACAGACTTTACACTTTTCACAATAACTAACTCAAAATGGATCATAGACTTAAAACCCTATGTATTCTGAATAATATGTTAGAAAAATATGAAATCTCATAGTTTTAAAGTAAACTTCAGTTGCTTTAAAGAAGTTCAAAAGAGAATTATTAAGAATTTATTGAAAAGCAGGCTCACAAAATCATATATTTCACCCAACACCAAACTTTAATAATTATTAGCAGAAAATATAAACAAAAGACAAGTACAAATATAGAAACATCAATCTCTGGGAAACAAGCAATAAAATGTAATTCAAAAAAAAAGGAAAAAGAAATGTATCTTTTTCTGCACTGGAACATGTTTTGTTTTTTGAGAAACAGAAGAGTATTAAGTGTGCATCAAGTTAGCTACGAGGAAATCATTTAGTTTGGAACTTCTTAGTTTTCATACTTCATTAGTCATGTGGGAAGGGAGTCCATGTGTATAACTCCATTCTCCAGCTAGCTGCATCCAATAAATTCTAGTTAATTTACCATAGGCAATTTAAAGAGAACCATCTAAAGAGATCTGTTAAAACATTCTTAGGTAAGGACTTCCTAGGTCATCTAAGTATTAACCATTATCAGAAGAATTTTGCTAAAGCCATCTTCAAGTATTTTCCTCTCTGTGGGTATTGAGTACAGTTCCTTGCACATTAGTGGCTTCGCCTGGTGAAAAGATAATGAATTACTATTCTCTCTCTCTGCACATGGATTGAGCAAGCCCATGTTTGTCATTTCATGAAAAAAATGCATTAATTTTGGAGATTTGAAGGAAGCACTTTCATTAGCATTCCAATCCTCTTCTAAGCCAGCAACTAAGTCTCTATTGTGGGCATATAATTGACACCCACCTTGACTTTTTCTCTAAATTTCCTTAGAGACTTCCTTAACTTAGTACTCTGTATGAGGATATTTTTTTAAGTCTTCCCACCATCTAGGACCCATTTGCCTGAACATACAGTAAGGTCATTAGATTCAGCCTAATGGTATATCAATATCCAAATATGTTTCTTGGGCAGGAAACTAATTCCTAAGTACACTCATGACTTTAAGTTCTGCCTATTGTATGTATTTAGTCTAATTTTTTTCCGCCAGAGTTTATCATCTACAAGCTCATCAGAATTCACAACTTTAGGGGCACCTGAATGGTTTAGTCAGTTAAGCATCAGCTCAGGTCCTGATCTTATGGTTCATGTGATTGAGCCCCACGTCAAGTTCCGTGCTCACAGTGTGGAGCTTTCTTCGGATTCTCTCACTCCTTTTCTCTCTGCCCTCCCCTGCTCACACACGCACAGGCTGTCTCTCTCTCCCTCTGACTGTCTCTCTCAAAATAAATAAATAAATAAATAAATAAATAAATAAACATAAAAAAAAGAATTAACAACGTTCGTTTTATGAACACTTATCAGTGAGACAAGTAACATGTTTTCACTTGGCTGGGAGAAATTCATAGGGTTCAGACCTTACAGCAAAGGGAGTAGACTAACCATCAAAGTGCTCTTTCATTGACCGTGGAGGCAGTGAGGCAGTGTATATATACAGAAGTCCTCCCTTATCCCTTTTTTTTATTATTTATTTTTCAGAGAGAGAGAGTACAAGTGGGGAAAGGGCAGAGAGAGGGGACCAGAGGATAGGAAGCAGGCTCTGCACTGACAGCAGCAAGCCCAATGCAGAGCTTGAACTCACAAACTGTGATCATGACCTGAGCCAAATCAACCGAGCTCAATCATTGAGCCACCCAGCTGCCCTCCCGCCATGTTTTTTTTTTTTGGGGGGGGGGTTGGGTTGGGGTTCAGTTGCCTGTATTCACATGAGGTCTGGAAGCAGATGGTCCTCCTTCTGTCACATTGTCAGAAGGTCGATAGTAACCTAACACTATGCTATAATATCTATGTCATTCACCTCATTTCATCTCATCACATTAGCATTCTATCATTGCACATCGTCACAAGAAGGGTGAACTCAGTACAATAAGAGAGAAAACACATTCACATAACTTTTCTTATGCTACATTGTTATTACTCTATTTTATCATTAGTTATAATTATCTTACTGTGGCTAATTTATAAGCTAAACTTTATCATAGGTATAGGGAAAAACATAGTACATACAGGGTTTGGTATTCTCTGTGGTTTCAGGAATGCACTGGAGGTCTTGGAACATATTCCCTGTGGGTAAGGAGGACTACTGCATATGCAGTGAACTCCTCCTGAAATTCCTCCTGTGAAACACTCTTGAATATGCCATTTCCAATTTATCAACAAACTCTGCTGAGCTACTCTGTCTCTACTCAACTTTTTATTTACGTTACCCAGAATTGTATGCCTTTCCTTGATAGTAATCTCTTTCCACACTCAATTACAAGCTAGTAATTTTTCTTTTCAGTAGGTATATATCAAGCGGCTGCATCAAGCAGCTTTGAGTCCAAAACCCAAGAAGTCCCCATTAAATAACTGTATTTGATGGCCTTAGATCAAAGGCTTGTGTTCTAGATTCAGACACTTTTAAAATCATTTAAGCAAACAGGTTTAGGTCTGAGTGACTTTGGCCTAAGACACAATCTTCTGGAAATTGATAGTTTTTGCTCAGAACTCTATTAAATTCATATTTCTTTTTGGGGGGACTTTAGAACTAAATAGTATTCCTATTTGGGAATAAAGTTCACCCAAAGCTGTACAAATTTACCAACCTCTGAGCTTTCTATTTAGTTGAGGTCAGAAGAAGAGACTTTCTCACAGTTTTAGGAGTGATTAGGAAGAATACACTAAAAATACTACTGTAGGGAGAAAATGATAACAAATACAGGTTTGAGAAACACTGGTCTAAGGGATTTGTTTTTGTTTTTCCATATGGATATCCATCATTTTCCTGTACCATTTAGAGAAGAGACTATCATTTTATCATTGAATAAACTCAGTACCTTTCTCAAAAGATAACTGAATGCATAGATTTATGCACCTGTTTTTGGTCTCTCTCTCTTTTGTTCCATTGATCTATATTTTTATAGATGTGTTAATACAGAACAATAATGTGAAAACATGGAGTTTAAATCTTCCAACTTTGTTCTTTTTCAGAATCATTTAGGGTACTCTTAGGAGTAGGCCAAGAAAAGATAACATTCAGAAGGCAATAACTGATTGGCTAATTTTGTTGTTTCTATGCTTGAGATTTACTGATGAGAAAAAGATTTGTAAAGACCAACATATTAAAAAAATTAATGTTTATTTATTTTTGAAGGTGAGAGAGACAGAGCCTGAGAGGGAGAAGAGCAGAGAGACAGGGAGACACAGAATCTGACGCAGGCTCTGGGCTCTGAGCTGTCAGCACAGAGCCCAACTAGGGGCTGGAACTCACAAACTGTGAGATCACGACCCGAGCAGAAGTGGGACGCTTAACCGACTGACGCTTAACCGACTGGGTGCCCCTGTACAACCCAAAATATTGATGGCTTTAACAGGAAATGGAAAGTACTGGTTCTCTTGCTTCCTTACATGTCTCATTCCCTTGAAGAATTAGGGCAGGAGAGAGTCAGGCCTACCTTCTCAATGCACAAATAACTCTCTTCTTCAGAAGCATAACAAATAAAGTCGGGGTGGGTGGGGAGGAAGAGTGAAAGAATGTGAAATAAGGGCAAAATCTTCCCTTGTGGAAGGAGATAGGAAAGAAAGAATTGTCCATCTCTCAATAATTCAAAATTATTGCCTCATGGCAATTTCATTGTTGTTTTTGATTTAGATAATTTACCTTTTCCTAGTTAACTTAAAAGTTATTATGCAATAATCAAACACTGCAAGTGACAGGTATACAATGATGATGAAGTAAATATGACTGGATCTTAAAATGGGAGACCAATGTACTGAAGTCAGTTTTTCTTGTGGGCTCAATTGGGGAATCAGAAGATTAAAAAGAGCTATATACAGAATCTTGATATGTGAAGGAATTGCCTTAATGATTTAATTAATTATCAGAATATATAGAAGCCTATACAAGATCTTATATTATCCAGCAGCTCTGTCCAATAGAATTTTTTTACTGATGAAAGTGTTACATAATCTATGCTCTCCAATATGATACTTCTTAGCTATATTAAACTTCAAATATAGCACTTGAAATATAGTCAATGTGACTGAAAACTGAATTTTCAAATTTATTTAATTTCAATTCGTTTAAAATTAACTTTAAATAGAAATGGGTGGCTTGAGCTATTATATATATCCATTTTTTGTGATAACATATAATATTTTGTTATTTTCCAAAAATGATCATGACCACAATTATTTCAGAAAATATATTGCTGTTTTTATGTTATTTCATGTTATTTTAATTCCATTTTGCTTTTTATTGACATTCCACAGATCAGGGCTCATCAGAGATCTTCTTTTATATTACAATCTACTGAATTAATATATAGAAAGGATTTTGTGCAACAAACACATAATATATAATTTCAAACTATTATTTTTCTTCAAAATAAGCATAGTTTGATCATTATATAAAATTTAGCTATGGATATAGAAAAGGACTAGAAAAAAACAGACTCTAAATTAAAACAATTTTTCTTGTTGGAGTGATAGGAATATAGCTAGTTTTTCTTATCTTATAAATGTTTTTCATATTGTTTCAAGGTTGCTTGTTCAAATATTTTCACAAAAGCAGCTTCTCAAACTTCTAGGCTTCATTTAAGATGAAGATGATAGGCAAAAAATGGTTTATTATATATGGGTTTAAAAATATTTTATCATCACTATGTAGAGAAGGCCATGACTCATGTTTCATAGGATAGAAAGTGCACAGAGCAACAGTTAAAACAATCTGATAGGGTAAGCATAAAATACTCTCTGGGAGAATAATGATAAATTTTTGGCACAAGCAAAACTTGCAAAGGTTATGAGACATTTTATATGTCATGAAAAGTAATTTGTGGCATAAAAGCCAAATAGGAGCAAAAATTGGAGGTTCTGCTCTATCTGTCATATGTTAAACAATAAAGTGAAATAGATAGCAAGGAAATAAATGATTCAGAACACACAACTTAGGCAAGCATAAGTTAGTTTATCAAATATATTTAGAAAAAGGTTGCAGATATATGAAATTCATCATATATTATTAGCTAAGTAAATAAAAAACAAAGATATTTAAAGCATATTACTGATGCCAACAAGCCTTGTTTACTACTGTGCGTAACATTTATGCTACAGTGATAAAATGAGTCCTTACGAGTTTATGTAGGTGAAATTTTCAATTTAACTTGGGGATCAAGCTAATGGCTTGTCTTTTTAGTTATACTCTGAGGAGAATGTACATATTCAGTCTTATAGAATAAAGAAACACCATATTCATAAGAAAATTTATATGACTTGCTAATTTTTCAATGACTAGTGATATTAAAGGTGTTGGGGAAAGAAAATAGTACTGTAATTCTAGAATTTTCTAAATAAGTGAGATGTGTAATTATATTGCATTATGAAGTTTTGATGAATTTTCTTGATTTGAGTTTTGAAACAAATTAAGTACAACCATACCCAATGCATGGGAACATAAGAGATATTGTTTTATGATTTAGAGACCAGATTCTGATTTCAGACACCTGCTTTGTTTTGCCATTAATTATCTTTGTGATCTAAAGCAAATTACAGAACTTCTCTAGGTTATTGTTTCCTCATTAACAAAATATGAGTGTTGAAATAAAATTTTACAAAATCAGTATATTGGCCTAGAGTAAGGAGAAATCGTTGTAGGAAACCACGTGGTCCTGGGTAAGTTATTATTATCTCTCTATGTTTGTTCTTAATTAGAAAACAACTTGATGATGACTAACACCATTTAGAATTTATTTATAAATTCCAAGGGTCTAATATTAAATTAGGATGAGGGCATAAAATTGGCCCAAAGCAACACAATAAAGCAGAGGTAAATATAAAAAATACATAAGCAAAACAAAGAAAAAATATTTTTATTATCTCAACATTCAGACATTTTAATATATTCAAAGTCAGACACCTGTTTAGTCTTTCATAGTTTTAATCCTTTCTGCCTTCATTTATGCACTCTTAGGTTTATTCATTTGACATGCATTCTCATAATTCCCCATGTGTCCTGCACCATGATAGGCACTAGAATGGCAAAACCATGTGAGTCATCATAGTAGAGTAAGAGAGCTAGGCATATGAATGAATATTATGATACAGATGTGAATATAATGTTTTAATATACAAAAAGCAATGGCTTACTGGGGTCTGGAGGACTTGGCAAAAATATTTAAAGGAGAGGAAATATTTGAGTTGGATATTGCAGAGTGATTTCTGTAGTCTGAATGTTTGCATCCTACCACGATTAGTTTTGTTGAAAACCTAATGCCCTATGTGATGATAGTAAAAAGTGAGGCCTTTGGAGTGTGATTAAGTCATGAGGACAGATGTTGCATGAATGGGATTAGTACCCTTATAAAGGAGGTCCCAGTAAGATCACTGGTCCTTTCACCATGCGAGGACACAGCAAGAATCTGGAAGTCACGAACTCAGAAGAGGGCTTTTACTAGCATCAGACCTTATTGGAACTCCAACCGCAGAGCCATGAGAAATAAATTTCTATGTATATAAGTCATTTCAGTCTGTAGTATTTTGTTATAGCAGCCTCAACAGACTAAAACTGTGATGTCCCATGTAATATTGATGCATAGCAAGTGACCTCAAAACAATGTCTTAAAGCAACAGTTAACAGTTATCAGCAAAAAACAATAATAACAATTAAGACATTCAACTTACAATTTGGGAAGTATGGAGCAGGGAAGGCTCATTTTGGCTGCTTGTGGCCTGACTGCAGTGGCTTGACTGGGACTTGGAAGAATCACCTTGGAGACGAGTCTCTTGCATGGTTTGCAAGCTATTCTTGCCTAACCTTTCAGCACGGTGGCTGGAATGCAAAAGTGAGCATCTGAAGACAGCCAAGCAGATGGTATTGCATTTTATGATATGACTTTGGGAAGTTATAAAATATACTTTAGCTGTAGGAACAGTGTTGTCCAGATGCTAGTGGAATGCAAGAGATCCATTTCTTCATAGGAAGAGCGTGGCATCTCATTGTAATAGCCCATGGAATGTGAGACTTGATTTGGGGCAATCCTAGAAAATAAGATCTATCACAGAGGATTAGTTGATTTGTTCAGATAGAGAAGATAAGAAATTTCAAACAAATAGATCAGCATGGACAGAAGCATAGAATAGAGGAGTATTTGGGAATCTGAATTTATCAACAAATATATTCAATGTTTTCAGCAATGCTTTATACATAGAGTGTTTTTTTCTAATAATACTTCATATAACAAATGTAAGGAAAAATGGGAAAATATTATAAAACAAATATTTATTTTGTGACAGCCTCACCTCCTTTAGCAGTAAATATATGCTTAATAAAATTAATCTTATTTTACAATGTAATTTTATTAAGAGAGGGAATAATATTTTTATGAAAACCCCAAAGGAAAAATGAGAGAAGACAAAAACACTCCATTTAGTAAAGAACTGTGAAGTAATTTGATTCCACCAAGGATTTACTATAGAATAGAACACAAAATGATTAATAAAGTAGAACATTTGAAAGTTCGAGGAAGTATAATTAGACTTAGAAAGGAATCAGAAGTAATATTGCCTTCTTAAGTTTATGTATAAAGAGCATTTGTTTTTAGAATACACTGTGTTATTTGGAGCTGCACGCATTCTCCAGATAATCAGTATGTGTAGGACATATTTTGACCTTATTGTTGACCATTTTTATCCAGTTTACAGTTTTGAAAACATGTAGATAACAACATCAGGAGTCAGCCACTAAATGGCAATTTTATGACACTTTCTTTATTTAGAATGCAATAAAATGATGAAAATAAATAAAATGTTATTAGTGTTTTTGGCTTTATTTTCTTTTGGAATATATTTTTATCTCCCCAATTAAGTTCTCTGTTTTCTTGTTTTTAATTTTAAAATACTTGAAATGTTCTAAGTGATCAAACTATTTGGCTTAAGCTTTATTTTTATTTGGCGGCCATTCTATATGGCAGACATGTCAAAAGAAGAGTGTTTTTTCCACGAGTGCTGTGAATTTTAATAGCACTACCGCAGACACACACACACACACGCACGCACACAAACACACAGAGGTAACATAGACAATTTTCTTCAGTGGCACAGCTTTGGTTTGGGTCCTCTGAGAAACAGACACCAAGAGGGGATTGGACTGCAAGAGATTTATTGCAGGAAACCCTGTGAAAAATAGAGTAGAGAAGGAGTAGGTAAGGATAGCCTTCAGACTCAAAAGCAGTCTGACATCTGTTGACAGGAAAGGATGAAAGTATGAGAGTTGGGTAGAGAGTGTGAGGTTTGAGCATAATTCTGAAAATTTCAGCTCGGCTAATGCAGAGACCAGAGCCAAAGTTACCCATTATTCAAGTCTCATGACCCATCAGAATGAATCGATGCTCGTACTGCAGCTGTGCTAAATTACTAGCTGGGAATAGCCCAGGGAACGTGCAAGCTCAGGGCAAGTGCCATGTAGATCCAGAAGGGCAGCAGCTGGCTCTGCCAGTCATCTACACAGCACAGCAGTGCATGGTCATGGTTGCCACGGAAGACAGAGTAAATAGGCAAATAGTAAAAGTAACACTAGAAAGACATTTCACTCAAAACAGCATTATGACTCTGTTGGTTTCCCACCTCAAATACAGAGTCAGCTGGTTTTTTGAACACTGCTCTAGTATAGGCAGCAAAATATCTGAAAAGAAAGAATCAATTTACGAAAAAGGAAGAAGAAACGGAAAGTATTCTAACATAGCTATTCACAATAATTAAGTTACAGAAGCATTAGCAAACTCCAATAAGATGATGGCAGCTAATACCCACAAGGAAGATGGTCAGTGTTAGGAGTGAGACGTGGGTTAAGTGTCATGAGTTGGAGGAAAGATGGTTAGAGTCATCAGGTGCAGTGCTACATCAACACTTTAGAAATCTGCACCTTTCAAGACTGGTTAATAAATTATGTCTTCTCATAGTTCCTTTCAGTCTTTTCCAGCTCTAACCTGGCCTGAGAAGGAAAAACAAAATTGAAAGAAAAAAAAAAGGATTTCCCTGAGTTCAATGGACTCTGCGACACAGAAGAGGCTTAAATTTCAGAATGGCAACCACTTTTCCAATGAGAGTAGCTTAAAGAGGCTGCATCTTGACTCTACTTGCTGGAATGTTGGAGTTTTGTTAACTTTGATGCATAACAGGGCTTATGTTTGGGGCAATTTTTAAATCTCTCTCTCTCTCTCTCACTCTTTTATAATGCATATAGAATTCTTCTATTTCATAATAGTACAGTGGGCTTTTTAAAAATTTGGTTGCTATGTCTTTTTACAAAGTTACTAACGTATAATTGACATACACTGTTATATTAGTTTCAGGTGTACAGCATAGTGATTCAACATTTGTACACATTGTGGAATGGTCACCACAATTGGCCTAGTGACAATGTGTCACCTTAGGAAGTTAATAAAATATTATTGACTGTGTTCTCCATGTTCTACATTATATTCTCATAATTATTTTATAACTTAAAAGTTTATAATTCTTAATCCCCTTCACTCATTTTTGACCCACCTCTCAATCCCTCCTTCCTCTAGCAATTATAATCTGTTCTCTGTATCTTTGATTCTTGGTTTTTGTTTTTTTTTTTTGTTTTTTAGATTCCATGTATGGTAGTGGCATAAAAACAGACATATAGATAAATGAAATAGAATAGAGAGCTCATAAATGAACCCACACATATATAGCCAATTGATTTATGATGAAGAAGACAAGAATATACAATTGGAAAAGGACAGTCTCTTCAATTAATGGTATTGGGAGAACCTGAGAGCTACTTGAAGAAGAATGGAATTAGACAAATTTCATATATATGCACCCTTGTTCATTGAAGGAATATTTACAATAGTCAAGATATGGAAACAACCTATGGGTCCATCAAAAGATGAATGGATAAAGAAAATGTGGTAAATATATGCAATGGAATATTGCATTTTTATTCAGCCATAAAAAATGAGATCTTGCAGTTTGCAACAACATGAAGAAAACTAGAAGTTACAATGCTAGGTGAAATTAGTCAGAAAGAAAAAGACACATACCACATAAAATGTGTCTCTTTATGCAAAGGGTTTTAAAATATTGGTAAGTACACATTCACGTGGTTCTGCATCCTTAGTTACATCGCCTTCTTCTACTTTGATCTTCCTCTTTCCTTCTTATAAAGAGTGATCATTATATTGGGCCACCAAGATAAGCTAGGACAACCTCACCATCTCAAGATCATTAAGTCAATCACACTTGCAAAGTCTCTTCTGCCATATAAGATAATATATTCACAGATTACTGAGATAAGGACTTGAATATTTGTGGTGAGAGTCAATATTATCTCTTCAGAATTTCTAAGTAACTTAAGTAAATACTAGTACAGAGTTCAGGAATATTTATAAGGATACAAAAATACTATCAATCGACAAAGAAAAATCCACAATGGCTTGGATCCAATAAGAAATCATTAGGCATAATAAAGCAGGAAAATATGACCCATAATGTGCAGACAAATCAATCGAATGAAATAGATTCAGAAACAAGTGGCATATTACGATTATTAAAAAGGAAATCTAAGTTATTATATGAACAAAATGTTCAATAAGCTGGATGAAACCAAGCATGTGTAGTAAAGAGAAGTTATAAAAAGACCCAAACTGAAATTCTAGAGATAAAATCTCTAATGTCTGAGAAGAAAAATACACTGAATGAGATTAGTTGTTGAGTAGACCTTTTAGGAAAAGATTAGTGGTGGTGACGTCATAGTATTGTAAATTATAAAACATAAAAAAAAAAGAAAAAAACTGAAAAAAATAGCATCACTGACTCACTGAAACAGGAGAAAAACATTGTTTGGGGAAAGGAAGGATGAGGGTAGGAATGATAAACTTTTGATAACTTAATGGCTGCCCAGTCACCATTGTTACGCATGAGATGACAGCTCCACTGATGTCAGTTAATAAAGATGAAAGTAACCAATGGAATTTAGAAATGACAGACCCAATTCCTGAAGAGTTGGCTCATTGGATACATAAGAAAATGTTAAGTAGGGTGCCTGAGTGGCTCAGTCAGTTAAGTGTCTGACTCTTCATTCTGACTCAGATCATGATCTCATAATGGTAGAGATCGAACCCTGTCAGGCTCTGAGCTGACAGTGGAGCCTGCTTGGGATTCTCTCTCTCTCTCTCTCTCTCTCTCTCTCTCTCTCTCTCTCTCTCCCCCTCTCAAAATAAATAAACATTTTAAAAATGTTAAATAATAAGACACAAGCTAAACGTGTAATCTCTTGGTTATTGTTATCTCTAATCTATCAGAGGTCTTGGGAAGAGGTTCTTCAGATGCCCCTTCTGAGACCACCTTATGGAAGATAGGTAGGGGAGACCTTAAAGACACTTTTCCCCACTCTGACTCAGTACCCACTACTTTTCCACTCCTTCCCCTCCTCCAGTCCAGAGTCCATAAACCTAACAGAGCCTTTTGTTCAGGGTTTTCTCAACAGTGAGATGACCTGCACACCTGTGCCGATCCGCTTAGCCCTCAAATGATGCACCATTCCATGGGAGAAAGAGAACCAGAGGGAGTCGGTACCTTCTTGAGTTTTAGGCACTTATATCATCACAGTAAATGATTAACTCTTTCACTTTTGGCTGTTTTTCTAATTGGTTACTGTGACAGACCCCTAAAGCTTAACTCTCTCTCCCAGCCCAACTGAGCTCTCAAGTACCACATACACCTACATAGTACCAGCTAGTCCTTGATATGGCTTCAAAAGTGCACAGAATAAAACAAACTAAAAGAGATTGGTGATCAGGGGTCTTGTAAATGCTTTTTTCTCAATACTAATCTGAAAAAGAGTCAATCAGTTTGCTTTCACATGGAGAAGATCCAGTTTACATTCACTTGTATACTGTGGCAGTATTTGATTTTATCAGTTTACTGTTAAAATTTGGTGAGAAGGGATTTGGATTTGATGCAAATCCTGAGTGTAGTAATACACTACAATGATGATATTATAATAATATCAGAAATGCAAGACAAGATAGGATTGACTTATAGTGGTGACACACATGACTAACAGAAGCTGCTTAATAAATCCAACAAACGTCCAAAAGCTTGCCCCAAATGGCGTGATTTTTAAAATAACATAGACAGAAGCCATTTATGATTTTCACAGGTAACTAAAAGTAAATTGTTATCTTTGACAATCCCTGGAACTAAAGAAGAAGTGTAGAGACTGGTCATGTTGTTTGTATTTTGGAGAATTTATATTCCATATCTGAACTAGCTCCTATGTCCCCCAAAAAACACATATTTGAATGAGGTCTGTACAACAGCAAACTATGTCTGCATTGGACAACAGTGTGACTCAGTCAGTGCTTTTCAGTCTGTATGATCCTCACTCAAATATAATTTTGGAAGTATCTTCAACTTATACTTATCCAGTCTGGAACTTATGGCAAAAGTTCAGTATGACCCTGGAATATTGGATCAGAAAATTTCCAGATGTGGCATTAGAGTACACACTGTTTGAAAAATTATTATTGACTTGCTATTGGGTGTTATTTGAAATTTTACCTATAATGAAGTAAATAAAATAATCAAAACTTGAAATATCCATAAGGTCTTGGGTAATGATGAAGAAACACTCTAGTAAGAAAGGCAGTACCTGGAAGATTTCCATAATAAAATTAAAATGGTTCCTACAGAAGCATGTTATTGAGGAACACAAGGAGGTACTCAAGAGCAGGTAGCCTATTTTTCTTTAAAATTGACTTTGGAACCACCTGAGGAGCTCACAGATGTATTGCCAAATGGGCAGTACCCTATGAACTACTCTCTACTGATGAACAAAATTTTCTTGATTTACAGAAGGAAGTTCCAAGGTGGACAGATAGCATACTATCTGATAGGCCACCGTACTATGACCAACTGTGGAAAAACTGTTTGAAGAAGGTAAGAAAAGCAGCCAAGTGGGATGTCAGGAATATTGTTTTACTTGCAGTGAAGGAAGAATTGAGCAACAATGAGTCTCCAAATCAGGGCGTCTTCCAATTAATTTATGGGTTTTCAATACATGTTTTTTCAACAGATGATGCTGAGAAACTTGATACACATATTTTTTAAAAAAAATTTG
Organism: Panthera uncia; assembly: GCF_023721935.1. Classification (NCBI taxonomy): domain Eukaryota; kingdom Metazoa; phylum Chordata; class Mammalia; order Carnivora; family Felidae; genus Panthera; species Panthera uncia. The sequence continues at coordinate 51,238,422 of NC_064811.1, forward strand.
CCCTTATTTTAGAACATTACAAAATTAACTCAAATGAATCAGATATAAATGTGAAAACTAAACTGTAAAACTCATAAAAGATAGCATAGTACACAATCTCTTGACATCACCATAGACAAAACTGTCTTATATGAGGAGTAAAAATCATTAAAAAATGAAAGCAAAACTTGATATATGTAAAAACATTTTCTCTTCCAACGACAATATAAGCCACAGTATGGAGAAAAATTATTTGGAAACCATATATCAGATAAAAAAATTGTATACAATACAAAGGGACTCTTAAAGCTCAAAAATAATAGAAATAAATTTTAATAATTGGCAAAAATTTTAACAGGTCTTTTACAATATATATAAATGGCCAATAAGCACATCAAAAAATGCTCAACAATTAGCTATCAAATAAATGAAAATTAAAATGATAAATACCAGCAAATGAGCATTAAAATTATAAAGAGTTTTATAATATTAAGCACTGGCAAGGGTGTAGAAAGACAAACTCTCATATATTTCTGTTGAGTATTTTAATTTTTTTAAATGTTTTTTTTTAAATTTATTTTTCAGAGAGAGAGAGAGAGAGAGAGACAAAGAGAGACAGAGTGCAAGCTGGGGAGGGGCACAGAGAGGGAGACACAGAATCCGAAGCAGGCTCCAGGCTCTGAGCTGTCAGCACAGAGCCTGACGCGGGGCTCAAACTCACAAACCACAAGATCATGACCTGAGCCGAAGTCGGACGCTTAACCGACTGAGCCACCCAGGTGCCCCATAAATAAAATACATTTTAAACTATCTGCTCTGATAATGCCTAGTGACCAGGCTAAAAATGTGCTAATTCAACTTGAATTCAGATGTTATATGCACACTGTTCACTGACCACATAGGTCAAGCAAATATCCAGCAGAGTACAACAAAGACAGGGAAATTACATTTAAAAAATTAACAAAAAGCCTACTAGTCTTTCTTTACCACTTTCAAGACACTTATTTTTCTATATACCTAACATGTTATAGCTATTGGGCAGCATGAAGGAACAGTCAAGGTTTTGATATTAAATTGCAATTTGTATTTAATATTCCTCAGATCATCTTAACTTTTATCAGTTCTTTTGTCACTAGCACCAAACTTTTCTCAAATTTTTTAGGCTCCAAGTTTTGAGCCATCTTTCAAATTCTATTTCTCGTGCATTCTACATTCCATCTCATGTAATATTGCTATTATCTCCAAAAATATTTCTCTACATTCCATTTTAAAGTATTTATCATACAGATAGGTATAGAAGCTATTTAAACAGGATCCTTCCATCTTGTTCTCTGCATTTAGGATAGTGCATACCATCCTAGAAGACCACTTTAACCTTGCTGTCACCATCACCAGTAATGACAACCTAGTAGGGGCAAGATCAAGTCTCAATCACTCTGCCTACCCACATACACTCTATATTTCCATGCACTTGGTTAATCCAAGGCTTAAATTTACTTCAACAAGCATAGCACTGAGGGAAGTTTTGGCATGGGCTATGAAATGTAACATACTAGTGAATGAGAAAACAAGCACATATATATATATATATATATATATATATATATATATATAGTAATAAATGTCACACAAGTGGGAAATTAGAAAAATCAACTCAAATCTTCATGCATTGTCACTTCAAATCCACTCCGAGGCCTAATTATTTCCCTACCACTTAGAGAACCTACAATTTCTTGATGTCTCTGATAATAAAAGTCTTATGATCATCTTGGCTGCTAAGAACACTGCCATTTCAATAATTAAAGTGTTCAGGGGGGCCAGGTGGCTCAGTCGGTTGAGGATCCAACTTCAGCTCAGGTCATGATCTCATGGTTTGTGGGTTCAAGCCCCACGTCAAGCTCTGCACTGAAAGCATGGAGCCTGCTTGGGATTCTCTCTCTCCTCTCTGCCCCACCTCCACTCTCTCTCTTTCTTAAAAATAAACATTAAAAAATTTTAAAAATAAAAATAATTAAATGTTCAGTCACCATCTTTGTAATGTAATTCCATTCACTGATCCAGCTTAAAACTTTCTTTGTTCCCCGGCCGTGGCCTGCTTTCAGCAGGAAAACTGGTAATGTAAATGTGGATGCAGACAGAGTTTTTATTTTCCCAGCAGCTACATGCGTCTCCTTTACTGTAATAACAGGGTCTGCTTCCTGCACCTATAGGCTAGGGAGAAAGGAAGGTAAAAGATAGGAAAGAACTTAACTGCTATGCATCTTGGTGATCTGTATGTAGCCTAACATGGTTGCCTCCTGGGGAAGGCAAATTCTCAACATTACTTCCTTTTCCTTCAGAGTGACTTCATGGGCTCTTCTGAGTACCCACTCTGGGGCCTTCAGAGGTAGCTTTTTGATATGGGTAATTCTGCCCTTGATCTGGCTTCTTTAATCGCCCCTCAACTTTTGCATTTGATAGTTGTTGCCAGTCTCCTCTGGGTGAGAAGCTTTCTGGACAGATTGCTCATTTTAGGCCCTTTCTTAATACCAGCCTTTAAGTCCCCTTAAACTTTTGAACCACATAAAAAGCTTCCAAGAGTTACCTTAGATTAATATTTTCTCACTTGATTTGAGTTGAAGGAGCTATATCCCCATTGTGGAAACAAGAGGTGCTAAAGAAGGCACAGAATCCGGGCACCTGACTGGCTCAGTCAGTAGAGGAGATGACTCTTGATCTCGAGGTGTGGGGTCAAGCCTCACATGGGGTGTAGAGATTACTTAAACATAAAATCTTAAAAAGAAAAAAAAAGGCACAAAATCTCATAAACCATCTCCAAAGAAATTTTCTTTCTTCTCTTTTTTAAGCTGCACAATTTTAATGCTTAAACATGAACTTCAGCCACTACTGACAGACTCTTTAGTAATGCATACTGTTGAATATGGTGGTATTTGACTGCATTGTTTTATACAGGCCATTGGAAAATTGGGTATAATTAATATATAAAGAGTTCCATTTCAATATTGTGTTATACAATGATTACTTTGGAGTTGTATTTTAGGATATTAGGTTCCTAAGTCCTCACAAAGAATGAAAATTCATTGCAGTAAAAAGTACACTTAAAATACTGTTATATCATCCACAAAGTATCTTCCATATCAGTTACTCTAATTTTTCTATAATCATAGTTTCTTTATAGACCTCAATTAATTTTTAAATTTTTTTCTTTAAGAAAGTCAATGAAGCTCTCTTAATCTGGCAATCTTCACTACCTACTCAAATCTTTTAACTTCTTTTTTTCAGTAATTTAAAAGCTCTTAAAAACATTCTTTCCATGTATTTTAATCAGTGAGCATTGATAGTTTCAAGCTTGATTACATCTAATGTGGGTTTCTATGGCCAAGGATTATTAACAGTCTGCAGAGTCACCATCCCATGACTTGCTTCTTTCTGTTTATTTATTTTGAGAGAGAGAAAGAAAGAGAAAGAGAGAGAGAGAACTCAAACATGAGTGAACGAGGGAGCAGCAGAGAGAGGGAGAGACAGAAATCCAAGCAGGCTCCATGCTGTCAGCCCAGAGCCCCAAGCGGGTCTTGAACCCATGAACCGTGACATCATGACCTGAGCTGAGACCAAGAGCTGGATGTTCAATGAACTGAGCCACCCAGGAGCCCCTGCTTCTCTCTCTTTAATGGGGATAGTCAAATATAAAAATACATATGATTCCTGCTTCAAAGCAGTCTTATGATAACTTTCTGTTTAAATATTTCCCATTGCCAACATAAAATCCCAACGTTTTTCTTTGATTATAATGTGCACTATCATAATTGGGTCCCTCCCCACCTCACTGACTAAACATGTTCCACTCTTCACCATACGCATAATAGGCTAGTCAAGATAGATCTCTCTCTCTCATTTCAAACACAGCCCCATAAAGGCTTTGTAATACACGGTGTCCTCTCTTTAGGACAAAATAACTACTCACCACCAACCTCCAGATTTTTACCTGTAGCTCTATCTGGTCATTCAAGTCTTACATTGTCCTTGAATTTACTTGACAGTTCATTATAATGAAACTCTTATCACTTTATTACATTAACTTTCTCTCAAATTACCTTCCTTTTTTGTGTGTACATCTTCATTTTCTCTCACAGCCATATCCACTTGTAGGTCAGATTATCTGGGGTAGAAAACTTGTCTACTTACTTTTCCTCACCAAATCCCTAATACCAAAGAGTATCTATTTGAACTGAAATTTAGAATATTTTTCATAAATAATTTTTTTGGTATATGCTTACACTTAAGTTTTCTTCTAAGTAAATGTCTTTATTCTGACTGAATCCCCATAGAATGCAAAAGTTATAATAGCTGTTTTTATGTTTCAATGTAGAAAAGAAAAAGTAAGATAAAAATGGGCCTAAAACAACAAAAATTAACTTAGATTTAAGTATATCTTGATTTTGGGGTTAATATTATAATAAAAAATAGAAAAATAATGCTATGAAAACCTTATTATTCCTCCATTTTACACATTAGATATGTTTACCGATTTAAAACATTAAATTCTTAGTGTGTATGCTTTAGGTATTTAGAATGCAGTCCTAGTATTTCACATTTATTTGGACATTCATTTTACCTGTTCTTGTAATGGAAAGTTTAAGTAAGTCCCTGAACTCTGACTTCAGGAAAAGAAAAAAATATATATGGCTCTGCTCTGAGCCTATTGGTTTTGATATCTCCCCTGACCTTACAAATCGGTAAAATAATAGTCACCTGACCCAGTAAGAGCCTTGCAATACATTTTGCAACACATTTTTTTTTTTCCGTAAAAGCTGGGAAAAATACCATTGAACTCTTTCCTCTAACTCTAAATGGGAGTGAATGTGGTTATTGGACTCAGTGTTGTCATGTCCATTTTCGGATCAAGAACTGACCAAGCACTGAAGAGGCGGAGGAAAGAAGTGAGGGGAGATCATTTTTTTTTTTATTTTTTATTTTTTTTAATTTTTTAATATATGAAATTTACTGTCAAATTGGTTTCCATACAACACCCAGTGCTCATCCCAAAAGGTGCCCTCCTCAATACCCATCACCCACCCTGCCCTCCCTCCCACCCCCCATCAACCCTCAATTTGTTCTCAGTTTTTAACAGTCTCTTATGCTTTGGCTCTCGAGGGGAGATCATTTAAGTCCTCATGATATGATTTGACACCTAGATTGTACTCGAAGCTAAACGCATCCCTGTATGGTTGAAGTGTATGAGACAATAGATTCTCTTTTCTTTGCTTAAATTAATTTGAGTTCCATTTTTCATTCCAGCAACAGAAAGCAGCCTAATCAATATTGTAATGATAATAATGAAATAAAGAAGATAAGATTGCTGTATCAATGATCTTCACATTTGCAAATGTCTTGCTAAAAAAGCAACTAGTATTAGTTCTGAAAACTTACAAGGAAATAAACATTATAATAACTATTTTAAGTGTGCACATCACTGAAGTCTGGCAAAAAAAGTACCATGATGAAGGCATTAATAATATCTACACATTACATATGAAGACATTAATGCTTAGAAACTTTAACCTGACAAGTCCATAGCGAGTACACGGCTGCACCTGTGCTAGTATTTAGACAATTAGGCACAAGCATGTTGTTCTTCACCATTATTACATAGTTATTTGAATATCAAGAATATCTGATAGTCTTAATTCTGCTTTTCTTTAATTTTTAAATTCCTCCATCACTTAATAGTTGAATATTGAGTAGAAAATAAATAGTATAATTTCTTTACTATGGAGTGGAAATTAAGTGATGTTATAAACATGCTTGTCTCATAAAATAAAATATTTTTAAAAATTTTAATGTTTATTTATTTATTTATTTTAATATGAAATTTATTGTCAAATAATGTTTATTTATTTTTTGAGAGAGAGAGAGAGACAGACAGAATCTGAAGAAGCTCCAGGCTCCAAGCTGTCAGCATGTTGATGCAAGGCTCAAACCCATGAACCATGAGATCGTGACCTGAGCTGAGGTTGGACACTTAACCAACTGAGCCACCCAGACGCCCTTATATTTCTTATTATAACATTTATTATATTTGTAATGCAAGAAAGTACAAGTGAAAAGCAAATAAATAAACGGTACTCACTTTGAGAGCTTAAAAGTGTTGAGTCTTTTAAGAGATGTATAAAGATTGTATAAAGCAAACGTTTTATGAGTCTCACAGAGAGCATTTACATGTGTTTGCTCTACTGATGGATGTCTCTAAGCCTGAACAATCTAAAGGTGAGAGGCTCTAATATTGATCCAACTCAATGGATCAAAGTGGTGAAAATTTTAAGGTCAGAGGTAGACCTGGGTTGGAAAAGTCAACCTGAATTCATCTTAAAAGTTTCTGTCCAAGAAAGCTCTCATCAGAGGGTGTAGGAACCCCAATACACAAAGATTGTACACAGTGAAGTGCTGGAAAAGCAAAAGTTTAGTTGAAAGTTTGACTAGCCACCTGAAGGAGAGGTACTCTCCTTGTGACAAGATTCACCATCAAATGTGCTCAACAAGGCAGAGCAGAATGCCCTCATCCACAAGAGAGCATGGTAGCTTGTAATAAAACTGCCAACCTGAGAGAGAATGGTGAAATCACCTTGGATTAATGCATGTCAGATAAGAAATTTCTGTACCCATGTTCCCTTCATCCCTTGATCTTTCTTTTTGATCTAGGCTTGAGGGGCCATTCATTACAATCTGAGCCAAGTGTCAAACAGCCCCAACGAAGCCAGTCTTAATCTGGGAAAAGAGAAGAAATTTTGCCTTTGTTGTTTTTCACAGTTTCTATGCCTTCCATATTGGCAATCTCATTCTTCTGTTTTAATGACATAACAATAGCAAAACTTACGTTTCCTTTACCATGTGGCAGGTATTGTGTTAGGTGTGTTACATTAATAAATTTATTTAGTCCTCACAGCACACTCACAAGATAAGGTCATGACTGATTTATCCGTGATAAGGCTGAGGTTCTGAGAAGCAAAGGGAAAAAATAGAGAGAGAAAGGTAAACCAAGAAACAGGCTCTTAACTATGGAGATCAAACTGATGGTTTACCAGAGAGGAGCTGGGTGGTGGGATGGGTTAAATAGGTGATGGGGAGTAAGAAGTACACTTGTAATGGGCACCAGGTGTTGTTTAAAGTGTTGAATGAGTATATTGAACACCTGAAACTAATACTACATTGTAAAGTAGCTGGAACTTAAATGAAAACTTAAAGAATAATAAAGACTAAAATTTTTTTCAGTGAAAATAAAGAAAAAGAAACACATTCTTTTCTGATGCAGGCCTCATTTGAAATGCTACAATGTTACAATACCACCCTCTGGTGGACAGACGTTGGATTTTCCTTCTTTGTACTCCATTGAAAAAGTAAGTTTTTAATTCACATCCAGATGTGGTGTTTTTTTTTAATTGAATCTATTTGAATTATATCAAAAACAAAAATTTTCTTCTCTTTGTTTAACTTCATATCTACAATAATACATATATGTACACACATATGTAATTCTTACTTTACTGAATAAGTTAATTTATATAAATGTAATAAATAATCATCTAAGTTTTAATCTGTTTCTATACGTTTCTGTTGTACCTGCTCCCTCCATCTTATTTGGATATTTGCCACATATTTGCCACTTATTCCACATATTTGCCATTCTAACTGCCCAAACCTCGTTCTATGAACCACGTCTGCTTTCTGTATTAGGAACATACTAGTAACAGTATATGAATACTTTATAGTACTCAGTCCCTGAAACAACACTGATTTTTCTGCATTTCATTTTCTCAAAATTCTTCTATTTGATACAAATGTCATTATTAAACCCTTAATCATTTTTATGTGTGCTTCTTCACAAAGAAGACATTTCCATTTTAATAATTATACCTTAAGTGAGTTTAAAAAAAAAAAACAAGCCTCAGTTTCACAATTTAAATAGAATGCAACATGTCTAGAATGCATAATTAAATACATGTGTATCAAGTAGAATGTCTTTAAAGAAAATAATTTATAAAACCTACACACGGGAGCCTTAGAGCCATAAAGACACATTTTGTTACTTTCTAACTCATTGACCTTGGTCAAGTTATTTGACCACTGAACACCTGTTGTGGTTTCCACTTATGATAATGTTGGTAATATTAACCTACCAGAGTTGCCATGAGGATTAAATAATATAATACATACAAATCACCTAGTTTAGTACCTGGTACAATTCCCTTTTGTTTGGACAAAATTGAGATGGTTCCCAAAATAAAGGATATCACTCTACGTGGCCACACAAAACCTTCAATTATAGTTCATAAGTTTGAGAAATGTGGGCAACTCTTAATGTCTTATGAAGAGGATAGCCACCATAATCACTCTTGTAGTTTCAAATTTCATGTGATGTTCAGTAATGTCTTGGTCCATTTGGGCTGCTATAACAAAATACCACAGACTGGGTAGCTTTCTAAACCACAGAAATTTATTTCTCACTGTTCTGGAGAATAGGGAGTCTGAGATCAGTGTTTGGGGATGTTTTCCTGGTTCACAGACGGCCAACGTTTTGTGGTGTCCTCACAGGGTGCAAGTGGCTAGATATCTCTGCATGGTCTCTATGGCATCAATCCCATTCTTGAGGGTCCTACCTTCATGACTTAAACACCTCCCCAAACCCCACATCCTAATTCCAGCAGTTTTAAGGGTTAGGATTTCAACATATGTATTTGGGGGGGGGGGCACTCAGACCATAATAAGTAATATAGTAGAATTTGAAAGGAAAAAAAAGGTCAATCCAATGAATAAGGTATGTTGAAGCTCTTAGTGCATTTTTATTTTATTTTATTTTTTTAATGTTTATTTATTTTGAAGAGAAAAAGAGTGTGAGCAGGGTAGGGACAGAGAGAGAGGAAGACACAGAATCTTATGCAGACTCTAGGCTCTGAACTGTCAGCACAGAACCCAATGCAGGGCTCGAACTCACAAACCCCGAGATCATGACCTGAAGTCTGACACTTAACTGACTGAGCCACCCAGGTGCCCCAAAGCTCTTAGTATATTTTTAAGTTGTAGAGATTAGAGTTATTATTCTTTTGCAATTATGTTTGATAAAATCTGAGAAATAATTTTAATAACTTCCCTAAATAGAATGGATATGGCCTAATTGCTGAAATACCAGATATTTAAAAAATCATTATTATTTTCAAAATCAACCTAGTGATTTTTCTCACTTTTCTTCATAGAGATACAGAGACAATATAGTTGTGTTTTCCAAATGCTGAACACTTTTCAAGGAAAAAGTCTCTCTAAAATAAAAATAATAATAACAATAACACTGGTTTAAAAGGTAGTTAATTACAAATAATTCAAAGTTTTTCTTTTTTTATTTAAAATTTTTAATTTATTTATTGTTTAATTTATATCCAAGTTAGTTAGCATATGGTACAACAATGATTGCAGGAGTAGATTCCTTAATGCCCCTTACCCATTTAGACCATCTCCCCTCCACAATCCCTCCAGCAACCCTCTGTTCTCCATATTTAAGTCTTTTATGTTTTGTCCTCCTCCCTGTTTTTATATTATTTTTGCTTCTTCCCTTCCCTTATGTTCATCTGTGTTGTATCTTAAAGTCCTCATATGAGTGAAGTCACATGGTATTTGTCTTTCTCTGACTAATTTCGCTTAGCTTAATACCCTCTAGTTCCATCCACGTAGTTGCAAATGGCAAGATTTCATTCTTTTTGATTGCCAAGTAATACTGCATTGTGTACACACATACACACACACACACCACATCTTCTTTATCCATTCACCCATCGATGGACATTTGGGCTCCTTCCATACTTTGGCTATTGTCGATAGCACTGCTATAAACAATGGAGTCCATGTGCCCCTTCGAAACAGCACACCTGTATCCCTTGGATAAATACCTAGTAGTGCAATTGCTGGGTTGTGGGTAGCTCTATTTTTAATTTTTTAGGAACCTCCATACTGTTTTCCAGAGTGGCTGCACAAGCTTGCATTCCCACCAACAATGTAAAAGAGATCCTCTTTCTCCACATTCTTATCAACATCTGTTGTTGCCTGAGTTGTTCTGGCCATTCTGACAGGTGTGAGGTGGTATGTCATTGAACTTTTAATTTGTATTTCCCTGATGATGAGTGATACTGAGCATTTTTTCATGTGTCTGTTAGCCATCTGGATGTCTTCTTTGGAAAAGTGTCTATTCATTGTCTTTGCCCATTTCCTCACTGGATCATTTGTTTATTGGGTGTTGAGTTTGATAAGTTTTTTTATAGATTTTGGATACTAATCCTTCATCTGATATGTTATTTGCAAATATCTTCACCCATTCCATCGGTTGCCTTTTAGTTTTGTTGTTTCCTTTGCTGTGGAGAAGGTTTTTATTTTGATGAAGTCCCAATAGTTCATTTTTGCTTGTGTTTCCCTTGCCTCCAGAGACATGTTGAGTAAGAAGTTGCTGTGGCCAAGGTCAAAAAGGTTTATGCCTGCTTTCTCCTTGAGGATTTTGATGGCTTCCTGTCTTACATTTAGGTCTTTCATCCATTTTGAGTTTATTTTTGTGTATGCTGTAAGAAAGTGGTTTAGTTTCATTTTTCTGCATGTTGCTGTCAGATTTTCCCAGCAACATTTGCTGAAGAGACTGTCCTTACTCCATTGGATATTCTTTCCTGATTTGTCAAAGATTAGTTGGCCATACATTTGTGGGTCCATTTCTGGGTTCTCTATTCTGTTTCGTTGATCTGAGTGTCTGTTTTTGTGCCAGTACCATACTGTTTTGATGATTACAGCTTTTTAATATGTCTTGAAGTCTGGGATTGTGATGCCTCCTGCTTTGGTTTTCTTTTTCAAGATTTTTTTGGCTATTTGGGGTCTTTTATGGTTCCATACAAATTTTAGGATCATTTGTTCTAGCTCTGTGAAGAATACTCGTATTATTTTGATAGGGATTGCAACTCAAAGCTTTTCAACTAGTGTTCATTAGTCTGACAGCATGATTTGTAGCATGACAGGATAGCAAGAACTAGGTATATTTTTAGGGCAATATCTTAAAGGATTAAATCTATTTCCAACCTCAACTTTTTTTAAAAAAGTTTATTTATTTATTTTGAGAGAGAGAAAGTGCAAATCAGGGAGGGGTATAGGGAGAGGGAGAGAGAGAGAATCCCAAGCAGGCTCTGAACTGTCAGCACAGAGCCTGCCATGAGGCTTGAACCCACAAACCGGGAGATCATAACCTGAGCCAAATTGGATGTTTAACCGACTTAGTCACCCAGGTGACCCTTCCAACCTCAACTTAAAATGAAAATGCGGGGCACCTGGGTGGCTCATTCAGTTAAGCACCAACTCTTCATTTCAGGTCATGATCTCACAGTTCGTGAGTTCGAGCCCTGCATTGGGCTCTGTGCTGACTGTGTAGAACCTGTTTGAGAGCCTCTCTCTGCTCCTCCCTTGTTCGCTCGCTCTCTCTCAAAAAATAAATAAAAACTAAAAAAAAAAATTAATGAATAAAATAAAATAAAATGAAAATGCAACACAGGATTTACCTATGCCTATAAAAATATCTGTAAATCAACTTTCATTATATAATGACCAAACACAATAATATTTAACAATAAATACTACTAGATCAAGGCAGGGTTCTAAGAAGTATATTGTAAATGAATACACTCAACCTCATTGCAGATCTTTGAGATAGATAGCATTAGTCCATTTTTCAGATGAGGAAACTGAAGCATAAAAGATTTAAGTAAATAATCAAATGGATATTAAGTTATATTAGATGGTTAAACTGGAAAGTTCTGCCTACAGAGCATCTGTAGCAGATTTGGTTTATGGTCCACTTGTAAAGCCAGATTATCAGCTCTCTATCATTAATTACCTGTGCACTGAGTCTTTAAATGGAGCAGATTGAATGCAGGGGTATTTATACAATATAGACACTTGCATCAGAACAATTAAGTTAGGGAAACAAATGAGAAAAAATCTACACGTAATCTATAATGTATATGATTCAAAAATGAATTAGTCAAATAATAATATCCTACATTTTAATATGTCCAAAGACACTGAAATTCACTTATTGTAAAAATATAAAACATATTTCAATGATTCTTTTATTTTTATTTTTGTGCATAGATTTCATTAACAAGTTTATATACCTATATTTGTCTTAATATTTATTCTGATTTTTAATAAGATGAGGACTTGTATCTAGTTTAAGTTCTATGATAGTATTCTTTCTATTTTGCATCCATCTATAAATGTAAACACGTAACCACTTCTCATTTGATGAAATGCTTCTTCACTGACAATCTAACCTTGGCTGAGATTTGTGAACTTCATAATATTCTGCTTAATCCATCATTGGCTGACAGAGGATAGCTAAGCTCTATGTTTTAAACTTGTCAAGGTCAAAACTAATGACTTTTAAGAAATTGCACAATTTTTTATGTTTATTTATTTTTGAAAGCATGAGAGAGAGAGGGAGAGAGGGTATGCACAAGTGATGGAGGGGCAGGGAGAGGGGAATAGAGAATCTGAAGCAGGCTCTGCACTGACAGCAGAGAGCCCAATGTGGGGCTTCAACTCACAAACCGTGAAATCCTGACCTGAGCCGAAGTCAGATGCTTAACTGACTAAGCCACCCAGGTGCCCCAAGAAATTGCACAATTTAATAGAAGATATTGTGAAAGCAGCATTCAAATATCACTCACAAAAATATGTTAAAAAAACCTATATATATAAGCCATGAGATACAGTTAAATTTGTAAATATATAAATATTTAATATTTATAATATATATTTAATGGCAGCCTGTTAAAAATAACTCTTATAGACACTTTCCAAAAATTAGAAATGCATTGATTTGATGAGAAAAAGTAAATAATCCTAAAGCAGTATTATCAAAATTTAGAATGTAACAATTATTTAAAAGTTCCCATATATAAGAATTTGATATTTTCATGAAATGCTCCGGTTATACCCATAACAAAACAAAAATAGTAGATACATTTCTCGGGTTATATCATGCTTAGTGTGATTCAAAATCTCAACTGTTATTTGCTAGCTGTTTGTTTAATCACTTTTTTCCTGTCCAAACTTTCCTTTAAAATCTTGGCCGTTCTATTTGTTTCCTGTTGTCTGCTAGGATAACAGATTTATACAACAGAAGATTTGATTTGACTGTAGTACAGAGTATATTGGATGGGCATCAACACTGAAAAGCAGGTGAAAGACAAACTATGAGACACTTGCAATAATCTGTTGTAATCATTCTTTTCCCAAGATGAAAAAAATTGAAAATATTTGAAGTGAATTTGCTGAGGTAAATAGTCAAAAAATAGTAAAATTATATTTCTGTCTTGAGCAACTGGATATTTGAAGATAGTAACATAGAAGAAAGTTTTAGAGGTAGAAAAGGAGGTTTTGTAATTTATTTTTAATAAAAATACTTACATTTAAGGTGTACAACATGTATCTCATATACATTTAGGTAGTGAAATGGTTACTTGATATATACATAGACAAGCTAATTAGCATATCCATCTCCTCACATGGCTACCATTTTTGTGTGTGATGAGAGCACCTGAAGTCTACTCTTTTAGCAGATTTCCACTATCCAGAACAGTATTATTAACTATATCATGTTGTATCACGCTGTCATTAGATCTTTAGATTTATTCATCCTACATAACTAATTGCAACTTTATACCCTTTGGCTAACATCTTCTGTTTTCCCCCAACTCTTTGTCCTGGTAACAATCTCTACTCTCTGGTTCTATGTATTCAACATTTTTAGATTCCACATATAAGTGAGATCATGCAGGCTTTTGTATTCTTTTTGTGTCTGGTTTATTTTACTTAGCATAATGTTCTTGTTGATTATTTTGGCAGGGGGGTATGAGTATGAAAGCTTAGACAACATAAGCAAAATAAACAAATGGGACTATATCAAACAAAAAAGTTTCAGCACAGAAACAAACAACAAAATGAAAAGGCAACCTACAGATTGAGAGAATATATTTCCAAACAGTATATCTGATAAAGGGTTTTATCCAAAATATTTAAGAATACCAATAATACAGCTAAATTGCAAAACAAAACAAAACAAAACAAAACAAAAAAAAAACAATAAATGACACAATTAAAAAAATGGACAAACAACATGAATAGATATTTTTCCAAAGAAGACATACGAAAGGCCAACAGGAATATGAGAAAGTGCTAAACATCACCAATATATCAGGGAAAGGCAAATCAAAACCACAATAAGATATCACCTCACCCCTGTTAGGTTGACTATTATCAAAAGATAAAAGAAAGAGTTTGAAGTGCCTGGGTGGCATAGTCGATTAAGTGACCAGCTCTTGATTTCAGCTCAGGTCATGATGTCATGGTTCATGAGATATAGCCCAGCATCGAGCTCGTGCTGTCAGCATGGAGCCTGCTTGGAATTGTCTCTCCCTGTCCCTCTGCCCCTCCCCTGCTCTTTCTCTGTCTCTCTCTTTCTCTGACTCAAAAACAAATATATAAACATTAAAAAAAGAGAACGAGTTTAGTTTTGATGTGTCAAAGTTCTTTTCAATAAGCAGTTAAAATTGCAAATCTTGCACAAAGAAAAAGATCCTGGTTAGAGTAACTAATTTGGTGTTACTCTGCATACAGATAAAAATGGAAACATAGAAGTTAAATAAGATCACCCAGGGAGCTTGTACCAAGCAAGAAAAGAAGAAAACTTTGCAAGAGAAGGAATCCCTCCCAATTAAAAGCACTTATGAAGTTTCTGCTTGCATCCCACTGGATGTGTCTCATTTGGTCAAAAGTAATCACAGAGCCAAACCCAGAGTCAGTGTAAAGGAAACTACTCAAAGATGTTAATATAAGTGTTGGCCATTGGAGGCCAGTCTGCATTACAAAAAGCAGTCTACTGCAAAAGAACAAACCACTGCTATAGAATTCATTGTTGTAGGATGATAAGGCTGAAGTTGTCATTTATAACATCCTTCTTTCACAGTCCATTCTGTTTTCTTTGTTCTCAAAGCATGAACTCAATAGGTCCCCCTTCTAGTCAGGGAGACCCCACATTTTGTTATTGAAATCTCTAATCCTCCATGGCCCTGTCTATTTTTGTTTACTGTAATTTTCCCTTAACTTAGACTATTGGAAATGTAATGGATGAGTGGAGGTCCATAAAATCTCTTAAAATTCAGACATGGCCCTTCCTGAACCTATTAATAGTTGCAACAAGATTTCCCTTTGCTAATTAGAATAAAATATTCCACTGAGCATTGTAATCTCCTTTACTTCTTGATTCAATGTAACAAAAGCACGACTGGCATGGTGGCCATGTCAACTTCCAGTTTAACAGGATTTTATTCTGTCATCCCTGATGGAGGTATACCTCCCTTGGAAACCAAGATTTCCCAAGTAGAAGAACTCAAAAGTTTTCAGGACAGGAAGCAGCAATTCTGTGGGTGGCTATTGGGTGTAATGGTGAGAGAATTTCCTTTTTCCCTAACCCCAGGACTTGAAGATTCATGTATTCTGGCTATGAGATAGATAGCGCCATGTATTGGTTGCTGATTAAAGGTATCTACTTTACCTTTCAAGATAAAACTCTGTACCTTCATGGAATTTCTTCTGACCTGGTGATGTAACTGTAGTCCATACCAGTGTATTAGGCCAGCTACTTCTAAAAGGTAGCTTCTACTCTAAAGGGAAATCAGGGTAGTTCACGAAGGCACCATAGAGACAGGAAAGGAGAACAATTGAGAACACAGTTGGAAATTGTAGAGAAGTGAGAGAGAACTATCTAAACATGTGAAATGAAGAGGCATGTGGACAAGGTGAAGAGAGGAGCATTGCATACCATGAAAAGTAGTGAGCTACAGGCAGCTCATTGAGGGATAAGTGGAAGAAAACTAAGTAAGGTAGAAAATCACTCATATACCTTCAATCAAATTGAATGCCATACAGATTGCTAAAGGCAACTGAAGACTTATATTGTGCTATTTGAAATCAAGTCACTATACACAGCCTACACTTAAAGAATAACAGTTAAGCTCCAACTTTCTGAGAAGAGTATTTATATAATTATTTGGAACTCTGCTGGATAGGACATTTATCTCTTCTTTCTCCATTTTTTTCTTAACTTTTTTTCACTTATATGGATATAAACTCTTGGATATGTATTTTATACTTTGAATTATAATTCAGTGCTACATAATTTATTCATTTGTTTCTCAAATTGCCCCGCTTTACCGTCAGAAATATTTTTATTGATGTGGTTTATATACACAATGGAATACTACGTGGCAATGAGAAAAAATGAAATATGGCCTTTTGTAGCAACATGGATGGAACTGGAGAGTGTGATGCTAAGTGAAATAAGCCATACAGAGAAAGACAGATACCATATGGTTTCACTCTTATGTGGATCCTGAGAAACATAACAGAAACCCATGGGGGAGGGGAAGGAAAGAAAAAAAAAAAAAAAAAAAAAAGAGGTTAGAGTGGGAGAGAGCCAAAGCATAAGAGACTGTTAAAAACTGAGAACAAACTGAGGGTTGATGGGGGGTGGGAGGGAGGGCAGGGTGGGTGATGGGTATTGAGGAGGGCACCTTTTGGGATGAGCACTGGGTGTTGTATGGAAACCAATTTGACAGTAAATTTCATATATTAAAAAATAAAAAAAAATATTTTTATTGAGTTCCTGGTTTCCTTTTACACACCCTATGTTTCCAGAGTCCATTTCTTTTCTTTTCAATATTTTTAAATGTTTATTTATTTTTGAGAGAAACAGAGCATGAGCAGGGGAAGGGCAGAGAGAGAGAGGGAGGCACAGAATCCCAAGCAGGCTCCAGGCTCCGAGCCGTCAGCAGAGGGCCCAATGCAGGGCTCGAGCTCATGAGTCTCATGAGCCATGACATCATGACCTCAGCCAAAGTTGGACGCTCAACCCACTGAGCCACCCAGGCGCCCTTTGGGCGTCCCTTTCTTATTTTATGGTAGTTCAAGATATCCTAGGCTTATCTCGTGTATTCCTTATCCAGCTCTGGAATCAACTAGTTCTCTAAGGAGTTTTGGTTCTTTTTTGAGGGGAATGGTATTAGAAGTCAAGATCTGAATGCTGAGGTGCTTCTTATGACTGGAGTATTATTGCATCCAGTCCTCCAGTGGACAAAATATACTAAAACTATACACACATGCCCATGTACACACATACACGTATATAATTATTTAGGTATCTATTAATCTGTACCTATATATCTATAGTAAGCTATATACAAGCTCATGCTAATGTCTGCAATTCTAATCCAATGCCACATGATTCACTGTGCATTCCCCTTTTGGTTATTTGTAACTTCCTTCTCTGAAAGTAAGTAAACTGACTCTCAATAGTTGCCATCCACTTACTCATATGTTTGATTCTGGAATATATATGGCAGCTTGAGTTATTAGCCTTTATTTTTGTGATACAATGCTTTACCAACTACAGTGTTGATGTGTAGTTTATTTTCTGACTTATAGTTTCTAGGTGAAACACTATGTTCCATGGTTACTTAAGTCCGTGCTTTCTCCTTCATTCTTTTTAAGTGATGGGATGATGTATTTTTTAATAATGTTAGACTCTTTTTTTTTGTTTGTTTCTCAGTCAGCATTCCATCCTGGGACCTCCTGATCTCCTGGCTGATTTTTTAATTTACATATATTAAGGTTTTATGGCTCATTCTTAATGCTGTAAAGTTCTGTGGATTTTGAAAATGCATAGAATTATTCATACACCAGAAATTCATTTTGAGTGCAGATTTACATGTGTTATAATGGAACCAATAACTTAACTTTAACACATAATAAAAAGAAACAATTGAAAGCACTATAAAGAGAAATACACAAAATTACAATCATAGTGGGATACTTCAACACTCTCAAAACAGCTGAATGAAGAAGCAGGCAGAGCATTACTAAAGATAAAAATATCTGGTGAATACAATGAAAAACTTGGCCTAATTGATGTATATCAAATTATACTTCAGAACAACAGATTTTCATTGTTTTCAAGTATCTCATTGTTCTCACGTTGGACAATTACCATAGAAAACCACATATTGGAACATTAAAATTTCTTAACAAATTTCAAAGTATCGAATTATTGCAGAGAATGTTCAACAGAGTGAAATTAAGCTATAAATTTACAGCAGTTTTTATTTTTTTTTCCTGAAATTCCAATACAGTTAACACAGTGTTACGTTAGTTTCAGGTATACAAAGTAGTGTTTCAACAGTTCCATACATTATCCAGTGCTCATCACAAGTACAGCAACTTTTAATTTATAACTAGACAATCTCCAAAACCTTGTTGATAATAATTTATTTCTAGATAACCTATGGTTCAAAAAGAAATAAAAATAAAATTATGACGATATTTTAAATAGATAATAATGGCGCACCTGGGTGGCTCAGTTGGTTAAGCAGCCGACTTCAGCTCAGGTCATGATCTCACGGTCCGTGAGTTTGAGCCCCGCGTCAGGCTATGTGCTGACAGCTCAGAGCCTGGAGCCTGTTTCAGATTCTGTGTCTCCCTCTCTCTGACCCTCCCCTGTTCATGCTCTGTCTCTCCCTGTCTCAAAAATAAATAAAACGTTAAAAAAAGTTTAAGTGGGTAATAATGTATGCAAAAGCAAAACTTTTGAAATAAAGATAAAGGAGTGAATAAAAGAACATTTATAGCACTAAGTGGTATCTATTAGAAAATATTACAGGCTATAAAGCTTTTATCTTCATAAGCTAAAAAAGAAAAGGAAGAGAAAAGCAAGATGAGAAGTAAAACAATATTAAAAACAGAGAGAAATCAATAACATACAAAATGAATATGCAGTAGCAAAAATTGACAAAGTCAAAGTTGGTTTATTAAAAAAGCTTGAACAATAGATAAATGCCTAAAAAAAATCTGATTTAAAGAAAAAGCAAAGAATGGACATATGGAGGAGAGATAGTGACAGAGGCAGAGACTTAGACGAGGAGGGAGGTGTCAGTTTAAAAAGGGCAACAGACTGTTTACAAGCATCTGAGTTATGACAAGAGGATATTCTGTATGATCTACTAACATTTTTGGAACGCTGATGATATCGACAGATGCTTCAAATAAAGCAACTTACCTAACCTTACAAAAGAAAAAATGTAAAAATTAGGAAAATCTGCTAGCAATTAAATTATTCATTAGAAATCTTGAAAAAGAACATATTTAAAAAAAATGTTTAGTAGATTTTGTAGTGAACATTTTAAACATTATGGGAAGGAATTCAAAAATGACCTAAATATGTGAGAAGATACATCATGTTCATGAATTGAACAACTAACATTTAAATAAATCAGTTATCCCCCTATTGACAGATTCAATGCAATGCCAACAAATATACAAGCACTAGTACATGCATTATATCTATCTATCTATCTATATATATATCTATCTATATATCTATATATCATCTCTCTCTATATCTATCTAATGCATTTTATATATATACACTACACACACACACACACACATATACTATACACACACACACATACATGTGTGTGTGTGTGTGTGTAGTATGCATGTATTTCAAAATTGACAAGGTCATGAAAATGCAATGTAACAAAAATAACTGTAGTAAATTGTTTTCAAAGATAAGCATATCATTTCCTTCCATCTTTGTTTGATAAGTGGCTTTGCCCTTAATTTGTAGGTCTGTTTTCCTTCGTCTTAAATTTGGGCTATCTTAGTTACTTCCATTGACCAATAAAAACAGATAGAAGTAAGAAACTCGACTCTGAGGAACCTTGACGCTTCCACTTTTGCCCTTATGGAGTTTTACCCCCAAATTTTCACACTGTGAAAAATTCCGGGATAAATGAGAGCCCTAGGTGTCTTAGCTGTTCCTACTGAGTCCAGCACCTCATGTATCCAATCGCATCATTGAACCCAAACAAAACAACATGAGAAGCACTCCAGGCAATGCACAGAATCATGAGAAATAACATAGTATTGCTGTTTTAAGCAGCTGAATATGAAAGACATGAGAAAGAAATTTGTGTTTATAGTTGCCTACCATGAGGTTTCTGAGTGAGTTATTATACAGCATTACTGTGAATATATCTGATTATACAGAAGTTGTCACAAATGTAGTAAACATTGAGAATCATGTGATATTGGCATTAAGAGCCCGTTGCAGGCAGCAAGATGACTATTATAGAAATTTGGAAAATAGTTCTCCATGTTAAGTAGTGACAAAATATTTGGTAAACTGTCACCTGTCTTAACTTGGAAGAAGAGAACATCTATCTAAAAAACTTTTAGTTCTGGAGGGAAAACTGTGTGACAGAATGTTGAAATATGAGTTGGTGGCTAACTGACTGTATGTGATAAAATGCTATAAGAAAGACGTGACACCGTTTTGTCAGCAGAATTTAGAGAGAATATAAACAGTTCAGAAATTGCCTGGTTGAAAAGAAGCTGCTTTTCACCAATTCGAAGGTGTGGCCATTATAACAGAGTTAGGAAAAATGTCGAAGTAAAATATGACCTCAGAGTAAAGACCCAGCTAATCCATTTAGAAGAATTCTGAAAAGATCAAAATTATATCTGCTAAATCTTTTCAAGTGGAAATGAAGTGCTCCTAGAAAGCTTAAGGTCATGATCCCATAGAAGCCTGATTCACTTCAAGTACCATAGTTAGAGTTGTGTTTCATATGATTTGTGGATGGGACCATTTGTACATATAACCAACTGCAATCAAATGCATATAGTATCTGCAAATTGTTTGTTTAAGATACTGGCATAGCAAATCACCTCTGGCCTGGGATATAAGAAATCAAAATTGTTTGAGATAAAAATAAAAAAAAAATTCTGGATCTCCAAATTTTTATGGATAGGAAGCCATCTGAAACAGCTACTAAGCTGCAAAACAGTGGGAGGGGTAGCTATTTTCCAATGTTCTATTTAGAACTGGAATAGTGGAAAAATAAAGACACCCCCCATGCCCAGAGAGCAGAGTCAAGAGCTATGGCGACAATGGCTGAAATAGTAATACCTTGAAAGCTGAAGCAGGGAATTGGGGCTGAGCATGGATGCTGTGGATTACTGACTGCTCTGCACCATCTATTCTTTATTTTATAAATGACAATATTTAGTGTTTTTACCCTATTTTTTCTACCATTATATAAGAGAGACAAAAGTCTTTATTTGTGATAGGATGCTGTATTGGAAATGTGTCAGATAAGTGCAAGAAGTGTATGTCAGACAGAAGAAATGACATATGATAAAGCTGCATCAGGATGAATAAAGAGAGAGTAAACAATTATTTGCCAAGAAATTAATTGTAGTTCAGTCTCATTTCAAGGAGTAAAGTGAAGGCATAGGAGTGGATCTTTATGACAGAAAAAAGAGTGATAAGTGAGTGTGTTCAAGGTCTTAACAAAGTCAGAGAAAAACTAGAAGGATAGTGCTAATATATTTGAGCTGCAGGACTAGGAGACTGATACCTGAAAGTGAGATTTTTTTTTCAAGTGGTATAGTATTGGCAATGATCTGACCATCAAGAATATGACCACGGAAGAGGATGAGTGTGATGGGGTAAAAAATATAATTAGAAACAAGTGCCTGACCTGTCCAGTATAGAAGCTAAAGCCACCAGAGGTGGAGAAGGATATGAATGTGTGGAATGAAAACAAGGAAAAATTGCTATGAGTATCCAGGAATGTGCTACAAGACTAAGATCTGTACACCTGCCAACGATAGCAACACTAAGACATCACAGATGACAAAGTGTGACGGCGCGAAGTTGGATGAGAAAATACTCTGGAAAAAACAATGACGACCAATATCTATATTATCTCCAGGCTCTGAGTATGTGAGCCTTTAGAGGAAATATAAATTCTTTTGCTTCAGCACTAATAAATGTATGTTAGTATTACTGTTATTGCCATTGCAGTTGTCCCTTTTTCTCTGTACCTAACACTACATGATGTTATTAAAGAGGAACCACAGTGATTCCGTTTTATTTCATGCTGAGTTTGTGTCCACAAACTTCAGTAGGCATCTGTGTTAGTTTCCTAGAGCCCCAAAACAAATCATATAAACAGGATGTCTTAAAACAAAAGGAATGGATTCCATCACAATTTAGAGACCAGAAGTCTGAAATCAGTGTCCTCAAGGCGGGATCCTCCTGGTGGCTCGAAGAAAACAATCTTCCCATGCTTCTCTTCTGCTTCTGGTACTTGCTTGAAATCCTTAGAGTTTCTTGCCTTGCAGATACATCACTGCAATCTCTGCCTGCAATTCATATTGTCTGCCCTGTGTTTCTGTGGATCTCTGTGTGTCCTTTTCTGCCTCTTATAAGGAGACTCTCAATGCATTTAGAACAAACCTTAAACCAGAATAATCTTATCCTGATCCTTATGTTAACTAATATAATAATTCAAAGACACTATTTCCAAATGGAGTCACTTCTGAGGTTCTGAGTACACATGAATTTTCGGAAGACATTATTTAACACATGCACTCTGTCCTCTCACTGAGACAAGGATGTTTGGCATCCTAATAACTCATTAGCCACTGTGTGCTTGCTATAGCATAGCAGGTGACAAGCTCGGCAGGCAACAATTGCAGGGATGCCAGAGTAACTTAAAATATTTTTTAACTATATAATATACTTGATTACTTGCTGCTTATAAAGATTTCTGATTAGTTTTAGTGAATACATTTTTAGCATGTAATATTATATACTTAAAGAAAATTATTTTCTTCTAAACAAATTGAAATGTTAAGTAGAGAAAGATACTACCCTTGGGGTGCCTGTGTGGCTCAGCCACTTACGCGTCGGACTTCGGCTCAGGTCATGATCTCATGGTCCGTGAGTTCAAGCCCCAGTTCAGGTTCTTGCTGTCAGTTCAGAGCCTGGAGCCTGCTTCAGATTTTGTGTCTCCCCCTCTCTCTTCCCCTTCCCCAGTCATGCTCTGTCTCTCTCTGTCTCTCAAAAAATGAATAAATATTAAAAATTTTAAGTAAACATATCGAAAACAGATGGGTATTCGAGTAACTATTTTAGGTATGACTGAGCTCAAAGTAATTCTAAGAAGAAAAAGAAAAAAGAAAATAGGCAGGACAAGCCATGGATGCCCATCAGGGTGCTACAGAAAATGGTGAAAAGCATTAATTGAAATTTCACATTCCTATGGTAGTGAAGACATTTTATGATGGGTCTGAGAAGAAATAATTCAAGACACAGCTGAATATGACTGGAAAAATATCAAAAAGGAAAACTGTTGCTAGATAAATAGGAGAAGAAAGATCAGTAAGGAACAGGAAAAAAAGTGGCAGCTTGATAGATACATATCGATAAAATTGCATTTTTTATTTGAAAAAGGGTATTTCAGAATGTACATAGATTATGAATTGAATTCTTAATGAATATTGAAATAACAAACTTTTGTGTTAGGGATGTTCCAGAAATTTTAGATTTTTCCCAAATGGAAAATATATTCTATTTAGGTACTACTATTTTCCAAGTGACAGCTAATACATATAAGACATAACTACAGTCACCCCCAACTTTAGGAAAGTGTGGGAAGTTGTCTGAAAAAAGAATTCTGTGAAATATCAAGGGATGATGATGAGGCTTGATGATATAGACTGGATCAAATACTCAGGAAATTTCTGTTATTGTGAGGGAAGTGTGATTGATAGCTTGTCTAGTTTAATAGTGAGTCGGTGCTTGCTGTGTAGGAGCCTTAACAAGTAGCAATAAAGCTTTTAGCTCAATGTTTCCTGTAGTTAATTTTCTAACTTATTCTACATACTTTATGTTTACTAATTTTATGTTCCTTACCCTATTGAAATTTGGTTGGAAAATAATCAATCAATAAAGTTATTTATATTTGGAAGCAACCCAAAAGTCCAGCCATAGATGAAAGGATAAAGAAAATGTAGTATATACATACCATGGAATATTATTTAGCCTTAAACAAGAAAGAAGTTCTATCATTTGCAACGACATAGATGAACTTAAGGAACATTACACTAAGTGAAATAAGCCAGTCACAGGAGGACAAATACTACATGATTCCAGTTACATGAGATATCTGAAATAGTCAAACTTACAAAGAGAATAGAATGGTGGTTGTTACGAGCTGGGAGATGGGGGGATGAGGAATAGTTGCTCAATGGGTATAAAGGTGTAGTTAGGGGCACCTGGGTGGCTCAGTCGGTTAAGCATCTGACTTTGGCTCAGGTCATGATCTCACAGTTCGTGGGTTCGAGCCCCACGTCGGGCTCTGTGCTGACAGCTCGGAGCCTGGAGCCTGCTTCTGATTCTGATTCTGTGTCTCCGTCTCTCTCTGCCCCTCTCCTACTCATGCTGTCTCTCTCTGTTTCTCAAAAATAAATAAATGTAGAAAAAAATTAAAAAAAAATAAAGGTGTAGTTATGTAAAATGAGTACATTCTAACTATCTGCTTTATATCATAATTCATGTATGTAACAACTTGATATTATGCATACTAAAATATATTAAGGATAGTTCTCATTTTAAGTGTTCTTACCACAAAAGGAAACAATCAAACAAACAAAAACAAATAAGCAGAAAAACCCACAAAAGAACACAAATTTTGGAGGTGACCAATATGTTTAGTACTTTGTGGAAATGGTATTATGGGTGTACACATATGTTGAAACTCATCAATATGTGTACATTAAATGTGTGTATTTTGGGAAATGTTTTTTATGTTTATTTATTTTTGAGAGACCGAGCATGAGAGGAGGAGGGGAAGAGAGAGGAGACACAGAATCTGAAGCAGGCTCCAGGCTCTGAGCAGTCGGCACAGAGCCCAACATGGGGCTTGGACTCATGAGCTGTGAGATCATGACCTAAGCCAAAGTCGGACATTTAACCTACTGAGCCACCCAGGCACCACTGCAAATATTTTTTAAAACTAAGAATAAATTCTGACTACGCTATACCTTACCATACTAAAATATTGATATTTATTGCACACAGAACATATTTAATGAGAGTAAGTCCAGTTCTGAAAAATCAAAAGTACAAAGAGTAAATAGGGCCATCATAAATGGTTAGCCATTGAACAGCATCTAGGCTCATGTTTCCTGAAGATTTTATTCCTTTAGGGTAGCTACCTAGTGGTACACAAGACTGAACAGCTGTGGGAAGAAGAAAGGGGAAACGGCCACATGCTTTCAATCAAACAAGGTAGTTCATGCCATACTAGAGAATTCCAGAGCAACTCTGTTAAGAATGTGATAAACACTGTCCAGGATGAATAGGTAGTCAGAAAAGGCCCTGCTTTTAAGCGGCACAAACAGGAGTTGCCCCCACAAATGTTAACATTCACTGATAACAAACTGCTCTACGTGCCATGTCAAATCCAATGGTTTTTTCTCACTCCTTGTTTTCCTTGATCTCTTATATGGTCATGGAACTTCTCATAGCTCCCAACTTTCTCAGAAATCTGTCCACTCTTATAGTTTATAGAATTCACTGACTTTTTTTTTTTTGTAAGATTTTAAAGTAATCGCCACACCCAGTGTGGGTCTCAGACTCACAACTCCAAGATCAAGAGTCACGTGCTCTACCGACTGAGCCAGCCAGGTGCCCCAGAATTCACTAATATTTAGTATAGTCTATGAGGATGCAAAATAAAGGAACCTTGTTGTCGCTATGGCATTTATTTGTGAAAGTCTGTGTATAACTCATTTCTCTGTCTTTGGTGTGATGCTAAGGAGGAATATAACACTTGATCCAAATTAAATATTTGACCTCATGTTTGAAAATCACATTGTTGGAACATTTGAAATGCTTTTAATACTTCTGTCTCAATTTCAAATCCAGATTTTTATCTTACTGATACAATGGAAGAGGAAAACTTACATGGTGCCAGTGATGAGAAATTATGGAATCTGACAGATTAAATGCAGTATTCTTTTCACCAGCATAGTCTTCTGTTGACATCATGGCTAGTAGATAATAGCAGGTCTTCAGTAATCTGAATTTCAAAGATATTTTGATTAGGAATGATCTCAGCAAGAAACAGAGTTCACCCAATGATTCATACAAAGATACTTTGATAAAGGAACTACTCCCTGATGGATGTGATTCCCTAATCTAGGTTATAACACCCTTGAAAATAACTTGGATCTAGCAAAAATGATTCTTTTTTATTTTTTCAGTTTAGAAGCCAGACTTTTTGGTAACTATTGTAACTTAGGTCTAGAATAACTGCTTCAGAGCTCTTCAGGAGAATCATCTGTAAAACATTAAAATAATTGACATGCATATAGTCCATCATAGACCTGCTGAATTTGAATCTCTGCAATGAGCAGCCTGATGGAAATCCAGGGTTGGGAACCTGTGTTCTAGGAAGTGTTTATACCAAAAGTGAGGGGAAACTGGGCCCTGAATTATCGAAAAATAGAAAAAAAATTTAGAAGACAAAGCATCAAAACTAGAAATCAAATTTATTTTATTACCCTTTAAAAATACATGCATCTTTTAGTATAACATTAATATTTCATATATTTGTTTATTTATTTAATATTTTTAATTATCAAATACATACTAAGTTTGTTATACATTGGAGATACAAAGGTTAAAGAAATTCTTCCTGCCTTGATGAAATTCACAGTCTGGCAGAAGGATTATTCAATGCCATCTTTTTAATCATAAATTAATCTGTGGGATAGCATAATAGAAACTGGTAAGTCACACTAAAGTATTCTAAATTGTAATGGCCTAGTATTTGGACATGTTTTCTATTTGTTGTCCTTTGAGGCATAATAAGTCAGGTACAGAGAATCTTAAAATATCATTATCTTTTCTTCCAACCACCTAAATATTATTTTTGACATGGAATCCATAATTTTACATTTCTGGAAGAAAACAAAACAAAACATTGCATTCTACAGAATTTTGATCCTTTAAGTGTCCTTTCTGATAAGAAGTCATACCGTCTCTGACAGTTTAATTCCTTCTCTTTTTAGAAATATTCGGTCCTTTGTCTTTAGTGTTTTTTGTCCATATTTCCAGGTTTGAAATGGTTAGCTTAGATGACCAGAATTTGACCTCCAGTTTAATGGGAAAGTATGGTCACATCTGAGACTGAGTCAGTCAAATTCAAATACGAAGAAGGTACTGTCAGTCTAAATATGTGACATATCACTAATGATCCAAAGAGTTGCTTACCCTCTGCAAAATGCAAAGGACAAAACCACAGAAAGCATAAAACTCATTTCAGGACGGAAGCAAGTTCCTGATAAAGGTGTGAAGACCAAACCACCTTGGTATATGGCATCATTAAATGTAATGCACACAGACGCAGAATCACTTACTTCAAATTATTTTAGTAGCAGGGTGATGGCTATGCTCTTAACCTGTGGCTTCATAATGAAGGTCTTTTCACCTTTAAAATAATCTTGAACCAATAAACACATCTGCAGATAATAACATTTGAAAGGTAAGATAAGAACATTCCTGGGATCGTGAAGGTTTAATTGAGGAGTTCTGCCATTAAATTCCTATTACTGTGCAATGGAGCTTTACAAACCACCTAGAAGAAAATGAGTCATTTCAGGGTAATGAAATAGTACATTCAATGGGTTTTATCAATATTAATATTATGAATTTTAAAAATAAACATTTAATTAGATAGACATCTCAAAGAAGAAATCACAGAGTAATAAATATATTATGTATTATATATAATACATATATCATCAGAGTATCTTATATATAATATACTACTATTAGCATATTATATATAATATTAATATATTATATATTTAAGGATTGCTTTTATATCGCAATTCCTAAAAGCTTCTGATCTATGTAAGCATCTGGCTTCATGACTAATAACTCCAGCTAATTAGAGAAAAACAACTAAAAAATGTTTCAAACATATCTCCAAGTATACAATTTTTGATATTTTATCTTTCTATCTTTTTTAATATAGGGTGGGGAGAAAAATGCACCTCTTCCCCAAAATCCACATCCTAATTCTTGAATCCTGAGGATAATTTATATGAAAAAATAAATTTTGAATACATGAGTAAGTTAAAGTCCTTCAAATGGGAAGATTATTCTGGATTATCTATCTAGCCCTAATGTGTCCTTAAAAGAAGGAAGCAGGAGGATAAAGAGTTGTGACAAAGAAAGTAGAGGTCAGGGTGATGTGAGACCACAAGCAAAGGTGTGCAGGCAGCAGGTGGAAGCTAGAAAAAGTAGAGAAACAGATTGTCCCCAGAAGCTCTAGAAAGAATACAGTGCTGCTGACCCATTGAGACTACTCACATAACTGTAAGATAATAAATTTGTGTTGTTTTAGTTTGTAGTAGTCATTTAAAGCAGCAATAGGAAACTAATAGAGAATCATACAAGCAGAATATGTGTGTGTGTGTGTGGAAACAGACATTTATATCCATGTGTATATGTATACAAAGATATTTGTATACAGGTTGTATATATAAAGATATTGTATACAGGTATTGTATACAATATTTGTATATTTGTAATATATTTATATAGTCATATTCATATGTATGTGTACAGAGTGATATATATTACATGTGTAATATGTGTATTAGTGTGTATATGTGTATTACTCACTATGCACACATGTAAATGTCTTTAATATCTAAGATATTACCACAGTGAAAATACCTAATACCCTTTTAGTGTTTACAAATGATCGCTCTACTTTATATGTGTTGAATTAGTTTGCAAATTTTAATGTGTTTATTGATACTTTTTCTTACAAGCAAGTGCAATTTAGCTCTAATATTACTTCTACAGTGATGTACATACGAAGTCCCACATTGAGTTGTGAGAAACTCCTGTCCTTCTATTGATGAGGAAAAGGGAATTTGTCATCCTCTGACCTTTCCTTCTTGACCCTGCAGGAGTGGGCAACTCCTCAGGTTCTAATCTTACCTGAGGGATGTTTCAAGGGGTGGGACTGGGAAAATGAACTGAATCAGGGAGGCTGAGTGTTCAGATGGAAACAAAAAGAAGGACCTAAAGAGCGCGTGCAAGGTTTAGAGTACGGAGTTAGGAAGCTGTGGGTTTTGAGTCTGCTCACAGGTCATTCACTTTTGACCTGCTTACCACTTACATTTTGAGCCATGCTTTTCTTGTAGAAACCTCACTTCATTAATTATACTTCTTAGTCTCAGTATTTTTGTTTGTTTGTTTTTTTGTTTGTTTTCACTTTTACGACGTTAACCAGCACTATGGACTACATTACTTATATTATTGCTTGGGTCCATTTGGGCTGCTATAACAGAATAACTTCTAGGTGGGTCATAAACAACAAACATTTATTTTTCAAACTTCTGGAGGCTGAGAAGTTCAAGATCAAAGCACTACTGAGAACCCACTTCCTGGTTTATTTACAGCTGTCCCATCACTCTGCCCTCATGTGGCAGAAAGGGTGAGAGAGCTCTCTGGGGTCTTTTTTATAAGGTCCTAATCAATTCCTGAGGGCTCAAACCTCATGACCTAATCACCTCCATATACCATCACATCAGGCATTTGGACTTAATACGTGAATTTGGGAGAACACATTCAGTCTGTAACAGTTAATCAGTTGTGAGTTCTTCCTGATGTAACATGTGAGCCTTCTCCCTGTCTGCACCGCCAACTCTCTAGAAAGAATTGAATGTACTCCTTTTTTTTTTTTTTTTGCTTTTTGTTTAGTATTTCCTGCTATCATGAACAAATCTTGCAAAAAAAAAAAAGCTAAAATCCTTCCAAGTACCACGTTCAAAGGATACTTCTCTTTCTCTTTTTTGTTTAAGCATGTCTCTGTATTTGATACAGATGATCATGGATTTTTTTCAGAAAATCTTTTTGCATCTGCATCTTGTAGTGCTTCACTATTATTCATTATCATTTCATCCTAAGTTATTCCCTGAGTCTTCCTACTTCACTATCCAATTAAACAATGGTGTGTTTCTCATGGTTCGTTTCTTGGATCCTTTCTCTTTTTTATAAAACCAACCTTGAGAAATCTGTATCTCTGCATGCTTGTGTATCCCCTAAACTGTGTCTGCAGCTCAAATCCCACCTGTATACTCTACACTACTTTTTCCAAACGTCTACCTGACAGTCTTCTCAAGATTTGAAAAACATGGTAAAAGTTAATCTTATTAAATTTCTAAAAACGTTCTTCTATTGTATTTCTCACTTTGGCCTTTCTATTTACTTAATGACCATGCTAGAGGAATCATCTGAGATTTTACACATCCTCTCAAAAATCTAATGTGTTACAAAACCGTAGTTTTAATATCAAATCCTTCCTCTCAATTTGTCCTTGTATTGCCTAAGTTTAGTATATGATTTTTTTCTTTGGAATTCTCATTTCCAACTATGGCTCTATGAACCTTTCTGGTATGCTCTTTTCCTATTTCCCCCATGACTACCTAGCTATTTACTTTTGTTAAAGATTCAACTCATAAGAAACACCTGGGCTGATCATTCTATCTTCCTAGAACACAGGCAGATTCTCCTGAGAGACTGCATCCTTCAGTCTCTTCTTTATTGCTTTAAAACACTCAGACTAGTAATTTTTTATGTTTGTCGAATGGTTGTTATGATTTGGATGTGTGTTTTATGTAGGAGAATGAACAACATAAAGCTTAAAAGGTCAAAGTAGGATTCCAATTATGAGGAAAAATTGAGTAATAACTAAAGCATTTGAATTTTATACTGAAGGTCACAGTATGTGACTGAATGATCCCAAATATGAGACTGATATGTGTGAATCTGCGTTTTGAAATATTCTTCTTAGGTTTGTATAAACTGGAAAGTTCACAGATGGGTCTAAAAGGTATTATGCTAAGTGAAATAAGTCAAAATAAGAAAGATAAATGCCATGATTTCATTCATAGGTGAGATCTAAAAAATGAAACCAATGAACAGAAAGCAGAATCAGGGAACCTATAAACCTCTAAATACAGAGAACAAAGTGCCAAAGGGAAGGGAGGGTGGGAAGATGGGCAAAATGGGTGAAGGAGAGTAAAGACTTCCGATTATGGGATGAATAAGTCATGGGAGTAAAAGGGATAGCATAGGGAATATGGTCAATAATATTGTAACAGTGCTGCTTGGTGACAGATGGAAGCAGGACAGTTGTGAGCATAGATACCATATAGAGATTTTGAATCACTATGTTATATACCTGAAACTAATGTAACATTGCATGCCAACTATATCCAAATTAAAAAAAAAAGAAATTAAAAGGATGAAATTTAAAAGTTTATAGAGAACACTCAGGAAGATCACTTAAGAAATAATTCTTGAAATCTCTATAAAAGTTTTAGTTATGACAGAGTAATGGATCTTGGCCATATTCACATCAAAAAAGCTGAGGAAAAGAAAAAAAACCTGTCAACCCACAATTCAAATCCAGGAAGTTTCCTTCAAGAATGGTAGTGAAATAAAGATATTTCAGCTAATCAAAAGCTAAGAAAATGCATCGATGGCAGGTTTCCACTATCGAAAATACTACTGAAAAATTTTTAAGCTGAAGGGAGATGATTAATATAGACAAACACTTGGAACTACAGAAAGTAATACAAACACCATAAATGAAAACTATGTAGGTAAATAAAAATAATTTCTTTTAATTATTAACATTTCTTTAAAAGATAAATTTTTAAAGAAAAAAACAATTGTCACATTTTAAAATACGAAGAGGCAAAGTGGATAGGAACAAGCAAATAATAACAACATGGAAGATTATTGTTTTAAATTCTCACATTATAAAGAGATACAATGTTAAGTCAAGATAGACTGTGACAAATTAAGGATCCATGTTCTAATTCATGATGTGATTGATCAATAGATAAATATGTTCAAATAAAACATCATACATAATTAAAAATCAAATGCGTGCAACATAAAGAAAAAATGGAATAGCAGTTTTTGAGACCAATATTCTCTAAAAATGAACATCCAAAATCCCACAATAAGATACTAGATACTTGGAACACCTGAATGTCTCAATTGGTTAAGCGCCCAACTTTTGATTTGGGGTCAAGTCATGATCGCACAGTTGTTCAGGTCGCTCATGATCTCAGGTCATGATCTCACAGTCTGCGCTGGACATGGAGCCTGCTTAAGATTCTCCCTTCCACTCTCCCCCTGACCCCCCTGCTCATTCTCTCCTCTCTCTCTCTCTCTCAAAAGAAAAAAAAAAAAGAGGATAGTAGAAACTGAAGTCTTTTAGTCTTTTTTAGGAACAGGAATGAAGGAATGTCTCTCTTTCTGGTCTCTCCTCCCAGACAGAGTAGCAGTAGGGAATTCCATAGGTTCAAATTCCTGCCTCCTGATTTTGCACATGTTTCAACATGCAGGACCTTGCTCTGAGATTAAGACCAATGTTGGTTTTGATAGGTTGGTAATATTAGAAATCCAGCTTCTATATAAAGGCTCAGATAGGTTAAAAGGGTGAAAAATTGTACTATGCAAACACTAATCATGAGACAGCTTGAGTGGTTGTATTAACAATAAGCAAAAATAAGCATTTAGACAAAGAATGTCCCCAGAGAAAAAGGGAGTATATAATAATGGTAGATGTTCCATCAAAAATCCGTTAGAACCATAATGTGTAGGCTCCTGATTACAGTGCCAATTTACAAGGAAGTGGTACATTCAAGGATTGTGGCATTTAGTTAGCAACTTTCACTATTTAGATAGAAAAAGAATATGAAGCATCTGGTTACATATGTTCTAGTTTTAATGTTGTTTGTTATTCTAAATTGTAGCATAAAACACTACTATGATTCCAGCAGAATATGACTTGTGGTACTTGTGATAGCTCTTAAAAAAGTTAGTGTTGACCTTCAAGTGCCGGGTAGAGAATTCTGGTAGCATTTGATGTCTCTAGAATCCTTTGCAGTGAATTATTAACTTTGGGTTGAACAGAGAGTGTCTCAAAATCTTATAATGCTTTGCAGTGCTATTGCTGCTAGATGCATAATCTATTTTTTTTCTTTTAATTAGCATCTTACTTACTCCCTAAATATATAAATTCAAATGAAGTGCCATAGGTAGAAAATGTTAGTAATATGATCCAGATGGTCCAACAATTCTGTGTCTCTCTGCTTTCTATTTCTTCAGAGAGACTTGAGCCGTAGTATTATATTGATGCTCTAATTAAGCTTTATATTTAATCACTTAATTTGCCTATATTGGAAGCATACTCTGCTATCTTCCCTAGCTTTTTATCACTACTGCACTAATAACTGTATCCAAAAAAAGCAAGCTTAACATCTTTATTGATCTATGTAATTAGTCCTGAAATCACATTATAGAAAATCTTTTAAAAGTCAGGGTGTATCATGCATAAAGAACTATTTCTACTTATTGCTTTTTTAAGCAATTAGCTTTGTGACCACTGTGCTATTTCCCCACAGTATAACAAATATAAAAATGACACCAATAATTTATTACCTGTGTTGGACAAAATTGAAATAGTTACAGTGTTTATGAATGATATGCAAAAAATTTTACAGTAATGGAGGTAGTAAATTCTATTACAAATCTCTGTCAGTAATGTTTGAGTAACAATGACAATCGCCGTTTTGTGTTCTTCTTTCTGGTTTTGATAAAGAACCATAGCATGTTCAACATATATGCCCTCAAGTGATTTAGAAAGCAATAATGTACAGCAATAATTAAAACACCATAAAGTGCAGCCTTCCAAACAAACAAATGCCAATGTTTTATTAGGGAGTTTTGTAAAGAGT
The DNA here is from genome assembly GCF_023721935.1 of Panthera uncia. NCBI lineage: Eukaryota > Metazoa > Chordata > Mammalia > Carnivora > Felidae > Panthera > Panthera uncia. The sequence continues at coordinate 51,272,229 of NC_064811.1, forward strand.
ATAAAGGTCTTTGGATCATTATCACAAATGCCAGTCCAGGTTGAATCAACATGCAAATGAGATTGCGAATCTCTGTAGGATGTTCAGTGCACTGATGCCCATCAGAGGTTTAAATATTAGAGAATTATAAATAGAAACTGATGAGCCTCACATATTACTGAAAGTAATTTCAAGCCCTTTGCAAAAATAAGATAAAATTTCATTCAAGGAAGTTATCAGGCAGCAGAGCATAGTTAAAACTCATTGGCCTGCTCAATCATGGGAACAGTAATAGGTTCTGTAATTTACCATACGGATTTTTGCCTAATTCAAATGTTTTCCGATAGCTTCAAAGGCTCTAATGAAAGTAAAACTCCATCTTGTATAAATTATCCCTCCATACATTTCCCTAATCCCTCTGTGTAATTTTAGAGGTCAAATCACCAACTTGGGAGGTTTTCATATAGTGAGAGGTGGATCCAATGGCTAGAGAAAATGGCTATTTACATTGAGTTATTTTCACAGGTAAATGGGATTCCTCGGAAATTGTTTAAATTAGTGAAAATAAGCCAGCAGGAAGTTGCAGGGCAGCGATTAGGTTAGGTAGAATCTAACCTAATCATAAAAAGGTTTTTGATTAAATGGCTATCTTGCAAACAATATGTTCAAAATAATTGTAGAATAGAAAAATATGTAAAATAAGTTGTATTCATTTTGTAAGTGAAATTATGCCATGATTGGGATTTTTACAGTTGAAAAAAGTCAAAACTAAAAGGGCATTTATTTGAAATATAATGGAAGTAATAAATATGATAAACAATAAAAACTATCCATCTGATAAGTATAAATGAAAACAGGCTTACAAAGTCAAGTTTTCCTCCTTAATTCCAGACAAACTTTATTTAGCACTAGTTATATGTAGTGACGCATTTTTTTTCAAGTGTTGTTTCTTTATTGGGTATTTTAAAGTGAAACTCCAGCATTTTTATATCATTCATGTTACCAGTTACAAGTGAACCAATTTGTGCATTTCTGTGTGAATACACACACACACACACACACACACACACACACACACACATATATATTAAAGAGTATCTGTAACTATCGTTAAAATTATGTATTAACTTCTTCCCAGAAGCTCTGGCTTATAAGACAGTTTAATAAGAGAGCCAGAAATCTACAGTCATTATTTTTCATAACCTAATGAGAAGGAATAAAAATTAAAGGAAAACTCTAGCTAATTGCACAGAACAACAACAACAAAACGACCCACAAAGAGAAAAGAGTGTATTCTGGTAATTTTTCACTTAAGCATATCGTTGATAACCATTCTTTGTGCATTCTTTGAATTTATAGGGCATTTAATTTCCTCAATTTTCCCAATGGTAGTAACGATTTTAGTACTACATCACTCTTGTTCTAAATCATTGATTTAAAACAGCCAGCCGTTGACTGGGTTTTCCTCTTCACTCCAAAGTAATTTACTTCAATGCTGACTTTCAATAATCTGTCTTGGAAACACATTTTTCATTATAATTCTCGTCCTTTAGGTGTTCTACAAACCAACCAAACAAACAAACAAAAAACCATTACCTTTGGGAGGCAAAAATGTGTTTTAGATGTAGTTTATTTTCTGAACTTATGAAAACTGAGACTATTACATGTAAATGCAGCCTAAATGTATGCTGCAAAAAGCAAATGGGTTTTTTCCCTTTCTGTTAAAGATTTGACAGTTTTCCTACATTTTCTCTTTCTTTCTCTCATCTCCCATTCTCCCCCATCTCTCATGTGTTCTTTCTCGATGATTTTTTCTCTCTTCCTTCCTGCAAGCCTAAACAATCTCTCTGCATCTTGGCTAAATAGCTCTACTTAATTATTGAGTTATTTCTCTATTATAAGAATAACATTTTTACTTAGGTTAACCACAAAATAAATTCAATTTATATTTAAAAAACCCTAATTTTCTTTTTTTAAGCATAGAATTTCCTTTTTAAAAAGAACTAATTATTTAAGAAATAATTTGAAATATAGTTTAGAGGCAAAAAATTATAATTTGTAAAGTTATTAATAGATAACTGAGGATTTGTCAGTTGATACCATAATTTTGATCATAGACAAATATCCAATGATTCTAACCGATCATTCGGGATTTTTGACCAAAGATTAATGAAACAAACATTCAGATCTCTGAATTATCTGGGTGGTCTTGTCGAATACTGAAAGGGTATCATATAATTCTGTGTTTTTATTCAGTTAATATTATCTATACTAAGGAAAGATTATTCTACCTATGTGAACACATCTTTTTAAAGCATGTTATTTTTTTTATGAAACATAAAAGTGGAAAAGATATGCATTCCATTCAATTTGGAAATATATTAAAATAAATATCATTGGATAATTCAGAGATCTGAAAGATGTTATCAATTAAATTCAAACACCTCAAGAGAAATACAGCCACTGTGTGTGTGTGTGTGTGTGTGTGTGTGTGTGTGTGAAGAGTGCTAAATTATTGTTTTTTAAAAGCAATGACTTAAAACTTCTTCCTACATTTAATGTAAGTAAATAATTCAGATGACTGCTTCCCAAAGAATCACACTCTAGAGAGTACCTAAACACTCACAAAATCCAACAAGAAATAGTTTTATATTACCATTAATCAAAATTTCTTCATTAGAGCCCTCCAGCTATTTACATGGACACTAGAAAAAAAATGAAAGGATAATTACAGAAAATTATTATTTAATAATTTTATTTAAGGCTTACTCCTTAAAATTTTGACTCTACATATAGAAGTCTTATCTAACGTGCATTAATTTAGGCTACACACACACACACACACACACACAAATACACACACAAATAAGTAAAATTATATAACCAATATAAGTGGCTAACAGTGATTCCATGTGAAATTCATATTGAAATTTTTGAAAGCCCTTCCTAGTTAAGCATAACTTTTGGTTGCAAAGTACACTGTAGTTGCAATCCGTATTATATCACCAAAGGTAATTTGTCGATCTCTACAATCTATCTGGTTTTGCAATTTGGCAGGAGGTCTTTCAATGGAGTGGTAGAAATCCTGAGCCCTCACAAGATGGCAGTAGTGTAACATTAATGTTAACAATATTTGTCATTCATAAAAGGAAACTCTTGGGTTTTCAAATCATGAAAATACTTTAAAATACTAACCATGGGAGTCAGGCCTGAATATAGAAAATGATCAGCAAAGTGGAATTTGATATAAATATAATATATTAAGCCTCAGAGAAGCAGCTTAAATGCAATGATTCTTTCTTGTACCAATTTATTTTCTACTTATTTGTTTTTCATGAGGAGGTGACACAAAAGAGTGCTCCTACTCATCCTTTCCTCTCTTATGCAAGCTGGTTAAAAGAGAGTAAGTCCTTGAATCTATTTTTTCGTATTTTATTTTTAAAATCCTAGCAGCCATAGTAAATTCTCTATGTAACAAATACATAAAAATGATGCATACTTTGTTTTAAAATTTTGATAGAATGCAGGAATATGAGAAATCACACTGCACAGTCATTAGTGTCAGATATACCCATATAAAAATAGTGGTTTCTTCAGTTTAGGCGTGTTACTTAAATTCTCTTAGTTTCCACATCCGTAATATGAAAGTTATAGATCCTATCATTCAGAACAACCTTGAGAAACCAATGACACAAAGCTGTTATTACTGTCATTGCCTTTAACACTTGATTGGAGTTTACAGAACATATTCAAATTAATGCATTTCCTATCAGCCTCAAGTCTTTTCAGCAAAGGTTATTATATTTCTGTATGCTTCTGTGACAAAATTTAGTGCATTTTTCCCCTGGGACAACCCCACTGTTTGTGTAGTTAACATTTCTCCAGTTTAATTCCTCTATTTCATCTGAGTTGTTGGACTAGTCAGATAGGTTCCAATGGGTTGTTATCACAGAGCCTTCCAAAACTGGCTTGTATTAATTCTTTACTATTTAGCTGCACTTAACTTTTCTTCCTGTTGACCACTTGTTACCCTGAACAACATTGCTGACTTTGTTTCTCCTTTTCCATTACATTTAGTCAATCACAGTTTTTGAGAGAAAAAAAATAAGGCTCTATTTCAATGTCCATTGTCTTATCAAATTGTCCTAATTCATATATATGCCCAGATTGTTGATAAATAGAAAGGAATTTTGTGTGCTCCTGTCCTCATAGACATACCCATATAAAATATCTAATGTACTTATGTAATTCTGGATTTAGAGGCATATGTTTTCTATCTAGTTGGATAAAACCCCAAGAATTATTAAATAACAATTATTGAGGTATGACCAATACACAAAAAAATTACACAAATAAAAATAATTCAGCTCAAGTAAATATCATAAAATGCACATGGTGTAACCACTGACAAGATCCAGAAATAAAAAAAAAAATTATCCCATAAGCATGCTTCATGCTTTATCCAGTTTTTATACCTGTCTTCTCCCCGAAAATAATCCCTACTGATTTCTCAAGCAGATTAGTTCTGCCTGTTTTTGAACTTCGTATAAATAGAATCATGCACTTTCATAAGCTTTTCTGTTAGGTTCTTTTTGGTCAACGTTATGTTCAGGTGATTCATCTTCATTTTGTAGCGCTATAGTACATTCCATTTTATTGGTGCATAACAGCATATTAAGTGAAGAGACCACGATATATGCATGCATTCAACAGAAATTTAGGTTCTTTCAAGTCTGGGGTTATTATGAATAATGTTTCTATGAAAACTCTTTTTTCTAAATTTGTGTTATCACCTAGGGGTGAAATTACTATATTCATAGCATATTGCATATGCTTAATTTTGTTAAGAAAATGTAAGATTCCTCTGATGTTGTAATACCAATTTATATTCTCATAAGTTGTCGACGAGATTTCAAATTGCCCCCACAGATTGCGTTTTTAATTGTAGGGATTCTACTGAGTATGCAGTCTCATCTCAGTATGAAGATTTTTTTAAAAAACATTAAAAAAAATTCAAACATTCAAAAAACGAAGAACTATCCAGTTAACTCATAGTCACCGCATAGATTCAAAAATTTGACTTTTACAGTATGTGCTTCAAATCATATTTACCCACATATCTAATCAGTCTCTATACCCGTCTATCAGCCCGTCTTCAACTTTTAATGAATTTGAAAGTAAGTTACAAATTTCAACATATAACCCCTAAATAATTTGGCATGCTTATCATAAACTAGTTTTGCCATTTGCTTATGCTTTTTTGAGAGAAAACTAAAAATATATAAAATCTACAATTCTTAAGTTTATCAATGGATAAGTTGACAATGTAGGTACTAGATAAGTCCAAATCCTATGAAGATATAGAAGAGCACAATCACTTTCATTTTTCTGATGATTAATAGTGTTGAGTATGTTTTCATGTGCTTAGTTGTCATATGTATTGCGTTTTTTAAACTGGTTTATTGAAGTATGATTGACATGTTAAAAACCTGTACATATTTGTGTATACAATTCAGCAAGTTGGGGGTTAAGTATACACCATGAAAACATCACCAACATCAAGGCCATAAACCTATCCATTACCTCCCAAAATTACTTCCCATCCCTTTTATTATTATTATTATTATTACCATTATCATCATCATTATTATTATTATTATTAATGTGCATGGTAAGAAAACGTAGGAAAGGTCTACCTTCTTAGCAAATTTTAAATATACAATATAATATTGTTAACTATAATCACTGTGCTGTATAGTAGATCTCTAGAACTTATTTATTTTCCATAACTTTGTATACTATAATAATCATATCCACATTTTCTCCTTCCTCCAGCCTCTGGTAACCATGATTCTCTTCTCTGTTTCTATGAGTGTGATTATTTTAGATTTCACACATAAGTGAATATATGAAATATTTGCCTTTCTGTGTCTGGTTTATTTCACTTAGCATAATGTCTTCAGATCCATCCATGTTGTAGCAAATGGCAGGACTTCTGTTTCTAAGGCTGAATAATACTCCATTTTATGTATATAACACATTTTCTTTACATTCAGATAATTTGCCCATTGCTTAAAATTTTTATTTCTTTTTCTTTTTTTATTTTATTTTTGTTAAGTGTTGAAATGTTTTTATATATTCTAGATATAAGTTGTTTACCACATATGTGATTAGTAAATATTTTTTCTGTCTTGTGAGTCCTTGATCTATCCTATTTTGATGTCAATACCATAGTACATTTTTGTATCTATAAAAAATTTTTTTAATGTTTATTATTTTTGAGAGAGAGAGAGTGAGACAGAGTGTGAGCGGGGGAGGGTCAGAGAGAGGGAGACCCAGAATCGGAAGCAGGTTCCAGTCTCTGAGCTGTCAGCACAGGGCCCAAAGCGGGGCTCAAACTCATGGACCAGGAGATCATGACCTGAGCTGAAGTCAAACGCCCAACTTACTGAGCCACCCAGGCGCCCCTATTTTTATATTTATGATAAACATGCAGGCTGATAGTATAACTCTACAGCATTTGTTCTTCATTTTAGAATATGAGCTGGTTGTTGTAAACTTTTCAATATTCATGTAAATTTTAGAATAAGCTTATCTTTTCAATAAAAAGAATGAAAGAAGCCAGGTGTTCAGAGTTTTCCTAAATATTAGATATTTTGATGTTAATGTAAATGCTGTCTTTAGACAAATACACGCAACTGCCTGGACTTTTTTTTAATGTTTTATTTGTTTTTGAGAGAGAGAGCATGAGCTGGGGTGGGATTGAGAGAGAAAGGGACAGAACATCTAAAGAGGACTATGTGCTAAGAGCAGCAAGCCCAATGTGGGGCTCAAATTCACGAACTGCAAGATCGTGTTCTGATCCGAAGTCAGATGCTTAACTGAGTGAGCCACCCAGGTGCCCCTGTAAATGCTGTTTTTAAATCTCAGCCTCCAATATGTTTATTGCATTGTATAAAAAAATACAATTTATTCGTATACACTGATGTTATACCTTTCGACCGTGCCAAATTTATTAAATAGTTCTTGCAGACTTATTTTTGTCCATCCCATTGGATTTTCTATAGAAATAATTTTTTGTAATCTGTGAATACAGTTGTTTGTATTTCTTTTCAATCAAGATAGTTTTTATTTCCTCTCCTTGATTAACTGCAATGCTTAGAACCTCCAGTATAATACAGAAAAGAAATATTAACTGTAAATACGCATGCTTTGTTTCTGTTCTTAGGTGGAAAACATTTAGCTTTCATCTTAAAGTACAATGTTAACAATTGGTTTTCATAGCTTCAAGAAATTGACTTCCATTCCAAGTTTGGTAAGAGTTTTTGTTTTGTTTTCGTTTTTGTTTTTGTTTTTGTTTTTGTTTTTGTTTTTGTTTTTGTTTTAAACCAGGAATGGATATAGAAACAATTGTATGGACAGAGATGAGCTATGAATATTCTTTTTTTGTTTCATAATGTGGTGAATTACAAAAATTATTGTTAAATGATAAACCAAGTCTACATTTATGGGATAATACCCACTTTAGAAATATACAGAGATGATATTTTGTACTTATGTTCTATAATGTCAATGTGAATACTGAATTAGTAGATACTGAACATTGCTTGTAGAGAAAATGCAAAGTTAGGTTCCAGTGAGCCTATGGATCACAACATATTGATTAACTGATCAATACATAATCTTGTTTTATGTATATTTCTCCTTAAAGACCCTTTATTTAATATATACTGTTGATTATTAGCATTGAATTCATGACCAACAGTACCACCACTCACTTAATGAAACTCAGACACGTGTATATCTTCCATCACAACCTTCTTGCAGTTGAGAACACAAGACAGCACTTCAGTAACACACTCAGGCTCATTTTAAACAGCAAAATTCCCAGTAGGAATGTCAAAAATGTGACACTAAATAGATCAAGAAAAGGACATTTTTTTAAGGATAAGAGCTGAATCAAGAAGGCACAGCATTGCGTTATTTAATCCCATTAGGAATGTAAGTGTCCTATGAGTCAAATCTGCGACCACTCGGTATGTGTCTGCAAATGATGATGAAAATACAAGTACAGTTTAGGGGGTTACAAATAAATTTTAACCAATAAGCAAATTAGAATAATGAGAAAAATGAATAATGAGAATCCACTGCATATAATTTTTGTTTTGCTGGATTTTGTTTGCTGTTCTTAAAAGAATTTTTGCAGCTGTAATCTTGAGAGATATTGGAATGCAATTTTTTAAATTTAATTTTTGTCTTGATTCAATATCAGAGTAATTCTGGTATCATAAAATGAGAGGAATTCACCCTCTTCAATTTATAAAGTACTTGTGTCGCATTTGTATTGTTTCATTCTTAAATATTTGGTGAAATTCCACAGTGAAGCCATCAGGGCCTGGAGGATTTTTGTTTGTTTGTGTGGTCTGTAAGTTTCTTAAGTACAAGCTAATTTTTTTCTAATAAATAGTGGCCTATTCATGTTATCTGTTTCCTTTTGAAAGAGATTTGGTGGTTTATATACTTCAAGTAATATTACCATTTACTATAAATTGTTAAATTTATAAAATTTTCACAGGAATCTATCCCCAAAACCAAGAGCACACTGTATACACTGTATGTTAGCCAAGTTGGCAATCAATCATATTTAAAAAAATAAAAAAAATAAAAACTAAAAACATATTTTCTTCCTTTTCTTTTTATATCTATAGAACCTTTTCACAATGTCAGCTCTTTCATTTCTGACATTGGAATGTGTGTCTTCTCCCCTTTTTCCTTCAGTCTGAGTAGAGGTTTATGAACTTACTGATCTTCTCAAATTGCAGGATTCATTTTTCAAATTGACTTTCTTCGTTATTTCTGTTTTCTGTCTTATTGAGTATCACTCTCTCTCTTTTTTTTAGTATTTCCCCCACCACACCCCCTTTTTTTTTCTGGTGACTTTGGGTGTTTTTTCTTTCTCTGTTTTCTAAAGGTGGAAGCTAATGTTGTTAGAGTGAGACCGTTCTTCTTTTCTAATGCAGACATTCAGTATTATAAATTATCCTGAAGGTACCACTTTAGTGATTTCCCATAAATTTTGGTATGTTTTGGTATGTTTTGTTTTCATTTTCATTCAGGGCAAGGTAGTTTTTAATTCAATCTGTTCAAGGTTCATATGTTAAAACTCTAACCCCCAGCACCTCAGAATGTGACAATATTGGGAGATGGAATCTTCAACCAGTTTACAGTTAAGTGAGATGGTATGTGTGGGCTCTAGTATAATCTGATGGTTGTGCTAATAAGAAAAGAAACTGTGGACACGCAAGAGATAGCAGGAATACATGTGCATTTATTTCATTGGAAATAGGAGTGCCCGATGAGTCAAATTTTTAGCCACTCTATGCATATAAGGCCATGTGAGAACACAGCAAGAAAGTGATCATCTGCGGGCCAAAGAGAGAGTCCTCAGAAGAAACCAAACTGTATCAATGCACTGAGCTTGATTTTTTAGGTTCCAAAACTAAAGAAAAAATTTCTGTGCTTTAAGCCACCCAGTTTCTGGTATGTTATGGCAACCCTCGCATAGGTTCTTTAGAAATGTGTTTTGTTCCAAAATATTTGGGAAGTTTGTAGCTGTCTTGTTGTTGATTTCTCATTTAAGCCCATGGTGGTCGGAGAACCTACTTTCTATGACTTGAATCTTTTTAGGATTATTGTAAGCGGTTTCTCTGTCCAGCATGTGGTCTATCTTAGTAGTGATTCCTCAGTGTGGGGTAGAACAGAACATATTTTTTATGCATTTTCTATTCGGTATTCTATAAATTCCAATTAAGTCACTTTGGTTGATACTGTTGTTCAGTCTCCTATATATTTACTGAATATCTCTTTCTCCTTGTTCTTTCGGTTTTTGAGACAAATGTTAAAATCTCTGACTATAACTATGGATTTGTCTATGTCTTCATACAGTTCTTTCAGTTAATGCTTCGTGTACTTCAAAATTCTGTTATAGATTCAGAGTCCTTTAGGATCATTAGGTTCTCGTGATAAATTGTGCTTTTTATGGATTTATTTTAGGCAATTAATCTTACATATCAAACAGCTTAGATATAGCTATTACGTTGGGATCTGATGCTGGGCCTAAAAGTCAACAGGGCAAATAGTAGAGGAAGAAATATGGGGATAAATAAAGTGGGGAAGCACAAGACCAGACTGGAACACCTGAGGACTATTTGGACCCTGCATTGCTCTCCCACCACCTCCAAGCTACCAACTTTGATATTGTGGTGGCCGGAAGGAGAAACAGGAGCTCTTTGGCAGGGAGCTACACACAGACTTGGCCCAGGAATGTTGAGAAGCTGAAGAATCAGATCTGGCGGGAGCTGGAGAAGCCTCTGGGCTGCTGCGGCCCGCCATCTGCAAGGTGAGCCACAGTTTAATGCCATGTGGGCTACAGGAGTGCTGGGTGCCCTGAGTACAGAAAAGAATGTGGCTGTTGACTCATGTTGCTGTCCAAATCTCATATAGAGTATCTCATGGAGCACAAGCAAACCTGAACCTTTTCAGGGATGGAAATTCTCCACATTTTGTAGTTTGCTACACTGCCACATACAACTTACCATATCTCCGCCTCAGGGGAAATGGCAAGATTTCATCAGATCCAAAATGCAGAAATGTGTGGACATTGTGCTGTCATTTTATCATTATAAAGTAAGCTTTTATCTATGATTTATGTGTATAGATTATATTTTTATCTGATTTTATCTATGATATCTATGATATATAAACTATATATATCTTTTTTTTCTTTGCTAAAATCTGCCACATCTGATATTAACGTAGTCTTCCTATCTTCCGTCAGTTTGATGTTACCTTGGTACACTGTCTCCATTCTTTCACTTTTAACATATTTGTGGCTTTACTATTTAAAATGGTTTTCCTGTATCAATTTATATTGATTCTTTTTTTAAAATGTAACCTGAAAATCTCTGCCCCTAAAATCGCATACATTAAATGTGGTTGGTGATGATATAATTGAGTTTAAAACCAGTGGTTTCTCTTTGTTTTCTATTTTCCCAACTATTCTTCCTTTTTCTCTGACTTCTTTTGGAAAGTTTCAGTTCATTTGTCTCCTGCCTTTCAGGGATTACTGTTTATTCCCTTTTGTCCAATGTTTGGAAAATGGTTGTTTTATAAATGTTGTCTGGGTTTTTTTTTTTTTAATTTGCTTCAGGCTGCAGTATATATTTTAGTCCCTATTATTTTATCTTGTCCAGAGGTGGATGTCTACGTAGACAATGATTTAAAGCAGCTATTATAAAAATATTCAAGAATTCAAATTGATAGATGAGCATTATAAAAGAACAGATAGGAATCCTAAGCCGAGGAGTGAGAACTGTATAAAACAATGAAATGAAAAATCTAAACCTGAAAAATTCCAATATGTAAAAATTTGAAAAACTAGCCAGATTAGCTTAACAGCAGATTGGAGATAAATGAAGAACCAGTGAGTGAAGTTGATTATAGATCAATAGATATTATCCAATCTGAAGGTCAGAGAGAAAAAATAAAGTTTGAAAATAAAACACAGATCCTTCGAAACCTGACATACTATGTCTAATAGGCCCAAAATATATGTTAATTGGTGTCTCAAAAGGAAAGTAATGTGGTGAACCACCTTTCTTGTTATGTGTGTTAGCTGCTTGGGCATTCCTGTGAAGTGAATATTTAGGTATCTTGTCTATGTTTTGTTGGTTTGTCTCTGCTTTCTCATTGATTTACAGAGGATCTTTATATTTACTGAATGCAAACATTGTTTGGGCTACGTGGGTTGAAATATCTTCCTCCACCCTGCAGTTTTCTTTTTCATTCTTAATCTGCCTTTAATTAATAAATGCTTTGCATTTTAATCAATATAATTTATCTCTTTCTGGATGTTACTGCTTTGTGTAAGACGTTTTTGGCTCTTTTGATTCCTTGATAGTATCTTTCTCCTCAAAATTTTATTATTTCTTTTCTTCCATTTAGGTCTCCTTTCCACCTGACATGTGTTTTAAGTACTAGGCAAAATGTCACTTATTATAGACTGTTCTTCCCCTACTACTCCATCATAAATCAAGTGTCTTTTTTACATGTGCATCTATGCCTGTGCTCTCTATCCCTTCCCATGAGCCTGTTGTCTATCATCACACTAGTACTAAAGTTTAAAGTCAAACCATTTTAGGAGCGCCTGGGTGGATCAGTCAGTTAAGTGTCTGACAGTTCAGGTCATGACCTTGTGGTTCGTGGGCCCGAGCCCTGTGTCAGGCTCTGTGCTGACAGTTCAGAGCTTGGAGGCTGCCTGAGAGTCTGTCTCCCTCTCTCTCTCTGTCCCTCCTCCACTCACACTCTGTCTCTCTCTTTCAAAAAAAAATAAACATAAAAATTTTTTTTTAATCAAACCATTTTAAAATAAGTCTTGGTATTTGGTAGGGTAAATCCTAAGTCCCTTACTTTTGTTCATATATCTTTAAAGTTATTGCTAGCTATTTTTAGCCACCTGCATTTCTATGCACACTTTAAATTGAGTGTATTAATTTTCACAGTGAATTTCCTCGAGATTTAAATTGAGTTGGTGTTAAATCTTTAGATGTATTCAGATATAGTTGATATCTCTACAATACTGAGAATTTCTGTTTCAAAATCTGTAATATGGAGCATCATTCATAGATATATAATAAATTGAGTTTAATGCTACCAGTAAAAAAATAAAATAACATTAAGAAGAGAGTTGGAATTAATTTCATGAATCTAATTTATGGGTTAACACACATTGAGTGTGATTTTCTTTTCAATCTGTAAAGTTTAACTTTACCTATATTATTTTTGTTTGATTAAAATTTTTCTATGGCATAACAGTCAGTTAACAATAATTAAATATTTCAAATTTTAACACCATGCTTTGACTTAACTGACTCTTCAATGATTACACATTATACATTTGTTCATAATTCTCACTTTCTTATGTAAAGACCACACACATGTGCACAAATTTATTTTGAGACAAAAAAATACACTCTTTTTATGTATTTTATTTATTTTTTTAAGCTTATTTATTTTGAGAGAGACAGAAATAGCACAGGTGGGGGAGGGGCAGAGAGAGAGAGGGAGAGAGAGAATCTCAAGCAGACTCTCAGCTGCCAGCACAGAGCCCAGTGCAGGGTTTTGGGCTCTCGCGAAACGAACTCACAAAACAGTGAGAGCATGACCTGAGCTGAAACCAAGAGTCGGGCGCTTAACTGACTGAACCACCCAGGTGCCTCAAAGTGCACTCTTTTTACATGTCTCAAAATAACTGGTTCCAAAACAACTGGTAGAATAGAGGAGAAAAATGAGAAAAGTTTGGTATAACAATTTGTAATTAAGCACATATTTACCCAATTGAATATTTTGTTCTTGGATTAATAAAACAGATGTTAACATCACTTATCTATTGCTCCCAAATGTCTAATTCAGTGCTTTATGATAAATTACAAAACCCCTATAAGATATAAAATATTATTCATGACTATTGCTATATTTTTTCTACAATCTAGCTTACATAAATTTGAAAAAAGTACAACCAGAAACACTAAATTGATATTGATTAGAAAGCAGCATGGTAATGAGAAAACAGCTCCAAATGTAGAGCATGTGAGATTTTGATTCTAGCCCCAGTTCTGTGAACATCTGTCTGCATGGAGTTGAGAAGCATTCCTTAAAGTCTCTGATCCTCATTCTTCCTATTAAATAGAAGACCTCAACTAAATACCTCCTACAGTCATTTGAAAATCTAAGCATCATGATTTGATATTCTACACTTCTACAGGGTTATTTTTCCACATCTGGTTATTAGAACTTCAAAAATGAATTTCCTATGCCCCATACTAAAACAAGAAGAACCAAACGTTGTTTATGCCTATGTAAAATACTTAAGCTCACACCGAACAGCCAATTAATGTCTAAAACAAAGCCATCATCTTCCCATTTAACCAAAATCCCGCTATCAATGACCCTATGTATATAACTCGTATCACTATCATCACAATCTCTATCATATATCTTCTGAGAAGTCATCTCAAATTTATTTCCCATTTTAAGTTCCTAATTCCTGTCCGTTTTCATTCCATACCAATAGGTATTTTTTCCATGCCGGTTATTTCTGACAATTACCCCGTATGCTCATGTTTCACATACTGTGCAGACTGTCCTCAACTTACAATGGTTTAACGTATGATTTTCCAACTTTACAGTGGTGTGAAAGTGATATGCATTCAGTAGAAACTGTGCTTCAAATTTTGCGTGTGTGATCTTTTTATTTTCTTTTAATCCCAGTGTAGTTAACATGCAGTGTTATATTAGCTTCAGGTGTGCAGTACAATGATTCAACGATTCCAAATATTACACAGTGCTCATCAAGATAGGTGTGCTCTTAATTCCCTTCACCTACTTCACCCACCCTCCCTCCCCACTTCCCTCTGGTAACCATCTATTTTCTATAGTTAAGAGTCTGTTTTTTTGTTTGTTTGCCTCTTCCCCCCGCCCTTTGTTTGTTTGTTTTGTTTTTTAAATTCCACATGAGTGAAATCATACGGTATTTGGTTTTCTCTGACTGGCTTAATTTGCTTAGCATTATACTCTCTAGATCCATCCATATTATTGCAAATGGCAAGGTGTCATTCATTTTTTATGGCTGAATAATATTTCATGTATATACATTCCACATCTTCTTTCTCCATTCACGGATCAGTCAACATTTGAGCTGCTTTTGAATTTTGTTGTCCTCCCAGGATTACAACATGCAGTACGAAACTCTCATGACGTTGGTAAGCAGCAGCAGCAAGCTGAAGCCCCCAGTCAGCCGCATGTTCAGAAGCATAAACAGTCCATACACTGAGAACCATTCTGTACCCAGCCATTTTGTTTTCTCTTTCAGTACAGTAGTCAATAAATTACATAAGATATTCAACAACTTATTATAAAACAGGCTTTGCCTTAGATGATTTTGCCCAACTGTAGGCAATTGTAAGTGTTCCGAGCATGTTTAAAATCGGCTAGGCAATGCATTTTTGACTTATGATATTTTCAACTCATGATGAATTATTCAGGACATAACCCCATTGTAAGTTGAGGAAAAGCTGTATCATGTTGCATTCAGTCTATCTCTTTCAATCCATTCTGTAAAAACTGCCCAGCTAAATACCAGTTTTGTAAATTTAGTTTTTTTTCATAAAATTCAAAATCTGACATTTCCATTGTTCCTTCTACAGCTTTTCCTCTTTAGATATGTTATAATCTTAGATAAATTATACACATAAGAAAAATTGTAATTTTAACATATATTAAAGTAATGTAGATGTTTAGAATATGTATAACAGTAAAATATTAAACACAAATGTACAACATTTTGCATTATCTTATGATGCAAACCGCATCAAGTTTTTATTAATGTGTTATCATTAGAAATTACCATAACCCCTGCTGGATTTACATTTAAGATTATTGCTTCATGATCACTTTCAGAGTGATCAACTCAGCAGGTTTTTAATAACCTAAAAACTTCATAAAATCCACTTTCTACAAAAAGTCTGTTGCTTTTACAATAAAATGACAATTAATATAAATTATTTTATTTCAAAAAAACCTAGAGTGTTTTTCTTAACTTTAAAACTCATACTAATGACATATACTATATTAGAACTATTTCTTTCAACAGGTGTAAAATAATTTAATTTTAGGTTGAAAATATTAGAGGAGAGGCATTGATTTTCTTCATAATGCACCAGGGTTCCAAGTTCTGAGTGTTTATAGTTGTGAATAATTTAAATGTTGCACTTCTAAGTGATGTGGATTGTATAGATACACACATGTTCCCAAGTTATATACATTATAAAGAGTTATATGTTTTTTCATGTCAATACTTGTTACTTGTGAGAATAGATCATAGTAACCTCTTGATGTCACCCAGGCTAAGTAATGATATAGAAAACTCTAGCATTCTGTATCTATTTACAAATTTAAAATCAATATCTTCATATTTTATAATTACTTATGAACAAATATTTATTGGAAATTTACTAGGTGACATAATAGACTAGAAAAAATGGAAGCTGACAATATATCTTCAAGATCTGATACAGAAGAACAATATCCTTACAAAAATTACTTAAAATTGGAAATTTTATGTCCATCTCAGCACCTCTAAATTTTTCTATAAACATTGAAAACAAAAGTATTTCTAGTGGTTTTTACAAAGATTTGTATTTTCCAAAATTTTTCTTAAAATAGCTACTCCTTTTTTAATTTTTTTTTCTGTAATTTTATAGAAACCTTATGTGTACTTTATGCTTATACCCTACAATTTGGCTATTTTCATGTAAATAAGTGATTAGGATAGGCTATATTTACTCAATTATATTTAAAACAAAAAAGGAACATTTGTTGTGTACTTGCCCATTTAATTATATCACATTTTTAAAGCTTCCAGTACTGTTTGACTCATAAAAGACTCCCAAATATCCTAGTTTTTACTTAACTATCTCAAAACAAAACACTATGTATGGTCATAGCACATATTTTGAGTTTCATAGATAGTTGTAATTGCTGCATGAATTCATTTTGACAGAAACATATTTTCCCTTGCTTTTTTCTTTTAATGTTTGTTTTATCTTTGAGAGAAGAGACAGAGCGTGAGCAGGGGAGGTACAGAGAGAGAGGGAGACACAGGACCTGAAGCTGGCTCCAGGCTCTGAGCTGTCAGCACGAGGGCTCAACGTAGGGGTCCAACCTACAAACCAAACCGAGAGATCATGACCTGAGCCAGTCAGATGCTTAACCGACTGAGCCACCCAGGCACCCCTCCCTTGCTTTTTCACCACGCAGAAAGGAGGCAGAAATAGCAGAGCAGATATAGATTAGTGAATAAATAAATTGTATCACATGTGAAATCTAAAAAAATATATATTTATTTATTTATTTATTTTTGAGAGGATGGAGAGGAGCAGAGAAAGAGGGAGAGAGAATCCCAAGCAGGCTTCGCATAGTCAATGTGGAGTCCTCACAGGGCTCTCTGTCTTTGGGTTCCCGAGATCATGACCTGAGCTGAAATCAAGAGCCAGAGGTTTAGCAGACTGAGCCACCCAAGTGTCCCTTGGGATCTTTTTTGTATCCTTGAGTTTACAGAGTGACTAAGGGTAGAAAGTAGATGGGCCAAAAACAAAATTATGGCTTTCTATTTAATTGTAGAGTAAGTGGAACATATTTGCATTGGTGAATTTGAAAGATTCTTTCTCCTTTTCTAATTTGCCAGGTGCAAATTTCAAGGTTCAAAAAGTACAACGAAGTAAAATGTACTTTGGTTAGTACCAATGCATTTTTCAACATTTTAAGCATTTCAGAATCATACCAGGTGGAATTTATGTGCTAAAGATTTATTTTGGGGAAGAATAAATGTTGGTCCTGTAGTCCTTCAATTTCTGTTGCTTATGAATTTCTCAGCATTTAATTGACCCAAAGAGGCTAACTTGATTTTTGCTTTACAGTCATTTTGGTGTTACATCAATACAATGAGTTTTGTATTCAGAGAATACACACAGATGCAGAGTTTAGGTGTGCAATTAAATTAACAACATATATTTAGAAGTAAAACCTTTTTTTTTTCATTTAAGTACTTTAAAGAGTAAATACATTCATTCTTTCGAGAAAACATTATGGGTGACATTTTCTGAAAACTTTGCCAGCTGAAAAATGTTTTCCTTTTCTCATAAATTTAGCCAGATACAAAATTCCAGGGTCACAGTTTGTTTTCCTCAGGTTTTTATAAATATTTGCATATTATTTCTTATCTTTCAATATTGAAGATGAGAAGTCTATTAATATCTATTACTCAATTCTTTTAGGTAAAAACAAGTTCTCTTTCTCTGAGAGTTTTGTATCTGACTCACAAAGATTCTTACTAACATGAGCAACTTTAAGTATTTTTCATTAAAAATAAAGAGTTTAAAATAATTCTTTGAAAGCCATCTTTGAATTTTATTTTATTCCAAATTTAAAATTTTGATTAATATTTTGTTCTGTCAGTAGCCATTTAACAAAAAATCATAATTTAACTAATTATGATTGTTTCTATGAATATATTCGTGTTAATATATCAAATTATGTTTTTATAAATCATAATTACTCTATTAATATATTCCAGAGAAATAATGAAACTAAAATGTATTAGGAAGTGCAATATGCATTGATCACTAATCTTTAACAAGTTGGAATATAATTTTGAACGATAAGGTGAGCACTCTTTTTTCTTTAATTAACATTTATTGAATGCCAAGGATCAGACCACAGGCACTGTGAAAGCACTGAGGCAATATGGCAGTATGCACAGCAAAGTGTATTATCTTAGCCTTTACCGTTCAATTGTGAAGAGACAGACAATAAGCATATTAACAAAAACAACAGCAACAATAACATATTTTCATACAGAAATAAATAATTGGGAGCAGTTAATGTTTTTCTTGGAGAGGGGAATTTTATCATATAGGCACAGGTAATATTTTGAGGTTATATGATTTTTAACAAACACACTGAATTATAATGGAGATTTGCTGGATGGACAATAAATACAATATCCTTTAAAATTAAAATGAGAGGAGGGGAGCCTGGGTGGCTCGGTCGGTTCAAGGTCCATCTTCGGCTCAGGTCATGATCTCCTGTGGTTTGTGAGTTCAAGCCCCCCCCAATGGGCTCTGTGCTGTCGGAGCCGACTTCGGTTTCTGTGTCTCTCCATCTCTCGGCACCTGCCCCGCTCATGCTCCGTGTCTCTCTGTCTCTCAATAATAAATAAATGTTTTAAAAAGCTTTAAAATTAAAATGAGGGGAGCCTGGGTGGCTCAGTCTGTTGAGCGTGGGACTCTTGATCTTAGCTCAGGTCGAGAGCTCATGTCTGTGAGATGGAGTCCCATGTCTGGGCTCCCCACTAAGCCTGGAGCCCGCCGAAAATTCTCTCTCACTCTCCTTCTGCCCCTCTCCCCAGCTCGCACTCTCTCTCTAAAGTAAAAATAAGTCGGGGCGCCTGGGTGGCTCCCTCCGTTAAGTGTCTGACTTCAGCTCAGGTCATAATCTATCTCATGCTCCACGTGTTGGAGCCCCGCATCAGGCTCTGTGCAGACCTGGAGCCCGCTTCAGATTCTGTGTGTCCCTTTCTCTGCCCCTCCCCCCACTCATGCCTCTGTCTCTGTCTTTCTCTCTCTCTCTTTCACGCAAAAGTAAATAAACATTAAAAAATATTTTTAGGGGTGCCTGGGTGGCTCAGTCGGTTAAGCGTCCGACTTCGGCTCAGGTCATGATCTCACAGTTGGTGAGTTCGAGCCCTGCACGGTCGGTGAGTTCGAGCCCTGCGTCGGGCTCTGTGCTGACAGCTCAGAGCCTGGAGCCTGTTTCAGATTATGTGTCTCCCTCTCTCTGACCCTCCCCAGTTCACGCTCTGTCTCTCTCTGTCTCAAAAATAAATAAATGCTAAAAAAAAAAAATAATAAATTAAAAATATTTTTGATGAAAAGAAGTAAATAAAATTAAAAGCATGTGTTTTTGTGCACGTAACAATTAATGTATTGATCTTTTGTTTTGTTTTTCTTTTATGTTTCAGGTATGTCGAGTAATAAAAATTTTGTTAATTATTTTAGTTAAGACAAAGCAGAATTACTGTAATTCCCTCAGTTATGATCTCACGACTGTTCAGTGTGGCTACAGATAGCCTCCTTAGGATTTCACTCTGGTTGGATGTGTTTGTATGATTGCCATGTGCAGTAAAGATCTGAGAAAATAGCTCAAAATTCAGGCAACATTAACTCATCCAAACTTAGTCTTTATTATGTACTTTTAATATATAATTATTGTTGTGGGGAGAGCAATGAGATGGCTGAAACACTTCTGTCTATAATGACTTCATGGTTCACATTTTTGTCATGGTAATAGATAAAAATATAAGTGAAATTGCTATCTATTAAAATATGAATATAGTAAAATTTGTGAGTCCAACCTTTATAATATAGCATCTGCACATGTAGATGCATTTTTATAATGGGTTTTATGTGAAAATAAATTTAAAGACCATAACCTAAAGGTAACAACATTGCAACTGTTAAACTCAAGTATAACTATATAATAGATGTTTATTTTACTAAATCTTAGACATTTAATGAGTGGAGTTAATTTAATATTATGTCTATCACTAACTAGAACCTGAATGTCATTTCCTGTGGACAAGTTGGATATTTACTAAGTGCAAGAGTTTGAATCTGAGACTTGACTGGAAGGACCCTGCAACTTTCCTCTGCATCACTGTTATTACCCAGATAGCAGCGACATGAGCATGGCACCAACCACCTGCTTCTACACAAAATGCGGCCAATAGGCATGTGTACAATATAGGCATTTTAAAGTTCATTAAGAAAGAGCTGGCAAGCAGCAGCAGTTTTCCCTGATAAAAATCCCTTGATCTTTTTTAGAGGAAATGTCTTTTAATTGTATTTAGGAGTTCAAATGGACCACAAACCACTATAGTATATCAAGTCTCTATACAATCGTACCACTGTTTAAGTGTAGCATTTTCATTACTTCTAATTTAGTTAATTACACTTTACCTACCTAAATTCCCCTGGCAGTTTTCATTGGAGGCAACAGTTAATTGCCTTGTTCCAAAGAGGCATTTTTGTGAGCTATTAAACTACTACTATTCTTAGTTTGGGAATGATTGCTTTCATTCTTGCTTCTGATGGATTCCTGGATCAGTGTCTTTCAAGCAATTTAAGAGAATAGAATATGTACGTTCTACTTTAGTTCAAATTTTTTAATGTGTCAATTATGAAGTATACTAATTGTTGAAATTGTTTTATCAGTTGTCACTTTATACTAGGACAATGTAAATTAAATTTCTATGTTTTCTCTCAATTAGGAACATAATTATATGGTATATAAGTGTGGACAAGACTGTAACAAGCAAAAAAATGATAGAAAAATGAAAGTTCACTAATAGATTATAATATTGAAATTAAGCATAATATATAGCAATGATAATCTGACAAAGGTTATATTTATTACATGGCAATGAGAAGCCTATATAAAACACACTTCATCTAAATGATGGTAATTTCAGGGCGCCTGGGTGGCTCAGTCGGTTGGGCGTCTGACTTCAGCTCTGGTCATGATCTCACAGTCGGTGAGTTCGAGTCCTGCATCGGGCTCTGTGCTGACAGCTCAGAGCCTGGAGCCTGTTTCAGATTCTGTGTCTCCTTATCTCTCTGACCCTCTTCCATTCATGCTTTGTCTCTGTCTCAAAAATAAATAAACATTAAAAAATTTTAAAAAAAAGATGGTAACTTCACTTTTAACTAAAAATTAGAAACAAAGTGTTCAAAAGTCATGTAAAGGGGAACATTGAGCTATGCAAAAAACAAACAAGCAAACAAAACCACATCAATTCTATGATCACTCTTAAGAGTCCTTAACTCATGCTGATGTAGACAAATGGTCTTCTACACCACATTCACGGGTAGTACATAGAAACATGAGAAGTAGGAATGCCTAAATTTTGGAAGTCCTCACCCCAAACTGATACTCTGCCTCCTTTTCCAGAGCTCCCAGTCATGTCAGAGAGGAACATCAGTAATTGTTTCCCTTATCGCCACTAATGAGGCACTATTTTGTTAGTGCCTGGGACACAGGCTTCTATAAATACAGGGTAGAGGAGGTGACAAACTCTGAAATTAAAGAGAAGGTACTATTTGTTTGGGTTTCTAGCAATTGCCCTATTGGGTCTCCCAATGGGGGAATGGGAAAAGAATTTTCTGCTGTTCTACCTCTAAATGCTATCTTCGATGTCAGCTCCCAGAGAAACTTAATAATAAATCATATTTCCTTCCTTATCCATCTCTTTCTCCTCTTACATTTTTGCTAATTGCTTTTAAATTAATATGCAAACTTTCACCCCACCATTCAGACAACTACACATCTCTCTCCTTTCAGCCTTATCTACTATCAGTTTCATAGAACCACAAGACCTCTTCTAATCTGCCAAGCAAGAGCCAATCATTGTTTCCTCAGACTCCATTGTTGTTTATTTGTATATTTTATAACATTTGCCAATCTTCTGGCTTATATTATTTGTGCATAAATCTTATCCTTCTTCCTAGAATATACTCTCACAGGCCAAGGACTTATTTCTTTTCTCTTAATAGTTAATGAATCATATTAATAAATGGATAATTGAATACAGTTTTCAAATGAATTTAAGGGATTATTTAACTGCATGTTTCTCTCAAACCATGGGTTAAATTCTAATGCTATTCTCCAGCAGTAACTGGTGTGTGAAATACATGTAACCCCATATGACCATCGTCTTTCAGAAACCAAGCTTCTCTTTGCAACTAGTACTTGAATCTGCTATTATATGCATGTTACAAGGTAAAGAGGTTTACTCAAAGAGTGTTATTTCTTTTAATTGTTTTGTTGGGTAAGTAGGGATGGGTTTATCAACCAAATAAAATGATTTAGGTCAAAACCCAAAAGGAGAAGCCTTTCCAAATCAAACCTTTTCTTTAGCCGCTCTGCCACAAATGGTCGTCTTTCTTCCTCGTGGGCTAACTTAAGTTAGAATTCCGGGGGAACTGACCCTGAATAATCATTTGGCAGGAACTATACCAGGCGGTGCTTTCTGAAGAAGAAAAACAAATGGCCGAGAGGGGAAACAAGTCCAATTCAGCCCAAATAAAGCTCTCAGCTGATCCAAAATCCTCCTTGAACTGGGATGTCCCTTAAGAGTCGTTCCAAATTGAAGAGAAGGTAAAGAGGTTTTGTACTCTCAGTTCAGTCATTCTTCAGATGGGAACATCCCTAAATAAAGAAGCTCTTTTCAGCAGGAAGCCATAATTCAGGAAGGACTCAGCAGCCAAACATGTTAACAGCTAAAGAAAAAGTGTGTAGGTTCATTCTAAGCAACCATCTTGTAGCGCCTCACAGCACCTACTGCATGGATTCCTCCTCACAGAAATCCACCTCCTATCTCCAGCCTTCACCTCTTACAGAGTTCTGAAACCTGGGTTTACCCACATTGCCATCAATTCCACAGCGGATAAAACCCTTTTTGTGTTTCACCACACCAGATGTGACCACGCCCTTCAAGTTGGGAATGATTTTTCAGACAATATCACTCAATAAAAAATCCTTTTGTCTATCAACCCCCTGATGGGTGTACAAATTATATCTAATAATATTATATTTTCTTTTGTACACTATAAAATTTTTTGACAAACTAGGATTCTTTCTATTTAAAACCTTTATTAAGCATGGTTTGGATATACATGTAAAACTATCTTCGATAAAGAATGGATCTTAAATCTGTCCCCTTTTTTTTTTTGTTTTTGTTTTTGTATCTCATTGTGAGAAAGGAAGCTGGATTCCTTTGAAAGAGGGTCTCTGGCATAGCAATGAGACTCTGGAAGATAGTAGTCAGTGACTTTTGTATGAGTGACAAAGCCAAATAATAAAATAATAAATCCATTTGTGTGGAAATCATTTTCCTGAAAGCCTAAATATTTATTCACATTATAGCATTAAAAATATGGGAAAAGAAATCTCAAATTGGATTTTAGCGAAGTGACCTGTAGGGGAGAATTATTTATTGAGCTAGGTCATGACTCCTAGTATCAAACTAGTTCAGACAGTATGTGTATTAAGCATTTCTACAGGAAAGCAGTAAACTGAAGAATGCTGCAAATGATTGACTTTCACAAAATATCAGATAAAAATGGACCCAAGAAATATCAAGACACAATTTAGGTAAAGTCAAATTTGCCTCTTCTAAGGGGTGAGCTAAACCCCTGCTTGAGAGAAATTTGCTTTTTTTATCTTCACTGTTTCTGTCCATTTCTGTTTTCAAACTTGCTGTGTGAATTTTTCTTTCTTTTCCAGCTAGGCAGCTAATTTAATCCTGAATATTTTAATGTAGCACTCAGCACAAATGTGTACTAAGGGGTCCCTTAAGTAGACCATTCCTATTTTGCGGATGTACTCAACCTTGGGTTTTTTTGTATTTTTTTTGTTTTGTTTTTTGCTAAACACAGCCTTTTGCTTTCTTATTCTTTGATATCACATTGAACACCCAAGAGTAAATGTTCAGTCCCAACCATCTGGCTTTTATTGTCTAACAAATAACAAACTACACTTTCCCTTTGATTCTATTTAAGGTTAAAAGTATTTTAACATGTTTGCATATACAGCAATTAATATGACATGTTTCAGCTCTTGACACAATAATATGAACTGCAATATAAAGATATACTCTAAGAGTTTACTTAAATTATTACTTATATTTGTGATTCCATATTATATTAGCTCATTGCTGATTACTTGAAGTGGTGCATGGGCAAGCTTCCTGTCTAGGAAGCTGCAAAGCTCTCTATCTTTGGTAATATCTGTGAACTGGATTATGATTATAAGATAATGCCAGTGCACTGAATCAACTGCTCTCTACTTCATGATGCCAGCAAGGAATATTTAAGCCAACCTTCGCAATGTTGGGGGCTAACAAAGATACATCGGATATCTTTTTAAGACCCTAGATTTGAGAAGGGATGAAAACTGAGCTTTTCTTAGTTTACAGTCATTCATCTCTACATATTCGTTCTCAGAAATTCTAATCTATTCTTTTTAGTGTGTGTGTGTGTGTGTGTGTGTGTGTGAGAGAGAGAGAGAGAGAGAGAGAGAAGGGGGGGGAGCATAAAGGAACATTTCTTTTCTTTTTTTTTTTACTAAGATTTAAAGACCCACTCAAATTCAAAAGTTTAAGTTTCAATGCCTAATGTGTTCTATGGGTATTTTCATAATAGGGTTGTGAGTAGTTATGATAGTAGACGGATTAACTCTGTTTTTTTTTTAAGGGATAAGAATCAATAATGAAAACAGAATTGGAAAACAGAAATTGGCCTTATGCTTTTCCTAATAATTTTTATGCCCTACATGTGAGAAAATAGATGCTAAATTTTTCACCACTACCTATCAGACAACAAACAAACCATTATCTTCAGACATCTGGAAGGCTGTATTATGCTGACTACTTTATCTTGATTATTACTGGTTTTTAGAAAAATCCCAATGCTTTTCAATTTAATAACTAAGGATCTACTTTATATAAATTCCAATATCTTTTAAATGAGACTATTAGAAGTACATTCCATGCCTTTATGTTCTTCTTGAAGAATGAAAGATACTTAATTACCTGAAATAATGTTTTATCTGTTGGGGAGCTTATATACTCCCATCAAGGTTGTCTTTGTCTTTGATAGATTCACTATGTTTATGATATCATTTCACTCTCTCAAATTGACATACATTTGACATTGTAAAATTGTGAAGTTTTGATAAATGTATTTTTTTAACAGATAGACTCTTATCAAATCTCCTAGTTGCCACTATTTGTAAACAAATACAGTGTAATTAAATATATATGAAAGCATCTAGTTATTTACTATTCAAATTAGGAAGAAAGCTAAAACAGAAAAATCAAGTTGTTATTCCTGCTACGTGTTTAATATGAGTAATTTCATTAGGTCAGAATGAGTCCTGTACTGTGTTCAATACACAAAAGATCACTGACTTCAGGCAATTGAATAGCTGTATAACTTGGAATAATCATACATTTCACATGCTTCATGTTGGTTTAGGATTATAGCAATTATTGCAATTTAAAGTTAACCTTTTCTGACTTACATGTAAAATTATTTAATTAATTTGATAGAAAAATAAATCTATAATTCCATATGAAAAATATCTGTGCATCAGAACTTTGGCTTTTTATTTGACCAAAACCTAAGAAAGGTTTTGGTACTAAATATAAGGTGAAATAAACTTTTAAATAAATCTGGTAGTGATTTTAAAATAAATTTTAAATTTAAGTTCAAGTTAAGGTAACTGAAACCTTGAAATACACCACCTCTAATTATATTAATTATTCATATACTTACTACAGTGATACACGGCAAAGTTTCTAGAACCAGAATTTGATCAGATTTACTAGAATCTGTGCCTTTATATACTATAAATCATAGCTTCAGTAATTATTGAATATATGTGAAAAATACCATCAAAACAGGGAAACCAGAATCTCTATTGAAAAAAAATTATATTGGATACCTCTAAAAATATTCATGTGGTCATTACAGAGAAAAACAGAGAAACGTTTGACTTTCTTACACTTTACTTCAATTTAGTGTTATTTTATTTGGACTTATGTGGCTGACGATTGGTGTATATTTCCAATATTTAGAGTTGCTTAAGGTTTTCTGGCAGCCTCACCCCAAACTTTTTTCTAATTTGGAATATGCTGTACCTTTATACATTTGTACACTTGTTTTTTGTTTCCTATATTGAGTATCTTTCCCTCCTTAATCTGGAAATTTTTTATTTAAACTTAAAGATTCAATTCAAGTATTTAAATAATCTCTGCATATCTCTGCTTAAATTATCTGTTTTTCATACGTGGATCCCTCAGTAGACTGAAGACAATGGCTTAATGATTTTTTTTTCTACCAGAGACTATTGTAAGTGACTGGTGCATAATGACAAACAAATATGTACTGAATTTATTAATACATAAATGAGTTAATTGATGAATACCTGAATGAATGAGACTTGAAAGGACAAATGCATACATAAATAAAATGAATTTTATTAAATTAATGTATTAGATAACAGAACAATTTATTAGTTTGGGCTGTGTTAGATTATTTCCTTTTCCACTTCTTATTTAAAAAAAAAAATAAAGATGAAAAACTTGTAGATTAGAAGTTTCCTTTTTTTCAAGTTTATTTATTTATTTTGAGAGAGGTAAGTGCAAGTGGGGAAGAGGCAGAGAGAGAGAGAGAGGGAGAAAGGGAATCCTAAGCAGGCTGTGTGCTGTCAGTGCGGAGTCCGAAACAGGGCTCATTCTAATGAACTGTGCAGTCATGATCCGAGCCAAATTTAAGAGTTAAGGGTTGGACCCTTAACCAAGTGAGACACCCAGGCACCCCTAGAAGTTTCCTTAAAATTCTTTGATTCCGATACTGTCTATCTTACTACCTATATGTCCTTTTTAGATTACAGGAAATAAAATAAGTAAAAATAATTTAAAAAATGATTTAACATTTAAAATTTTCAACATGTATGCATGTTTTCATTTGTGTTTATGTATGTATATCTATATCTATACCTATATATAGATATACATACGTATCAATATCTTAACATATTGAGTAAATCCAAACAGAGAAATGTATAGAAACACAATAAGAGAAAAAAAGGGAAATCATATAATTGCAAAAGGTTATTATTTTAGCTACACAGTGTTATAATACTGGTTATAGTATAAAACGAAAAAGGTGAATATATTTTATTAACATTGTTTTCTTGCAGATATGTCTTTTCTGAGGAGGAATATGTGTACAGAAAATATGATCATGTTTAAAGGCAAATTTTGAGTGGCTTATTAGGTGATGAAATGTTCCATTTTTGTAATGAAAATAAAAACGTGTAGGGCAGTGCTTTGGCTTTTAATTTCACCTCAGCCTAAATCTGCTCACGTACAAACCTGGCTTGTTGATTGAGTTGTTTCATTAAGGATATGAAATGAGACATGTGAAGCACTTGGGAAAACAGGGAGATTTAGAAGCAAAGAGTAAATTCAAAGAGATGATTTGAAGGTTATATGGTAAAAATTCAGTTTCTCCAACTAATTAGGGCTGCTGGGACTATTATAATGTTTAGTTTCTAGGTCAAATTAAGTTTAGTGACTTATTCTTTAAACAAATGAAAAATAAAGTTAATAAATATTTTACAATACAATATTTTCCCTTGGTAATCTGTCACCATTTGTTATTTCCTTTTTTCTTTCCTTTTTGTTTTTCCTTTTTTGGCAAACAGAAAAGCAGATGGTTAAAAATTAAAGTGACTTGAATGTTAAATTTGCATATTTGGAATTTCCATTTTTAAGGAGCTTATTTAAGAATTTTTAAACATGACATATCACTTAAATACTCACTGTACTTTCATGGTTATGACCTAATTGTATTACCAACCATCAGTTCTCTGACATCCAAGATTTTTTTATCACATAAAAATAGGTTGTAATGGAACTAAACGCCAAACTGTTCTCTGTAATAATTTTATATCCAGAGTTGACACTCTCGCAGAACTTCCCCACTGGTTATGATCGATGAAAATTATCTTGATCCCACCATATGTGTCTATGCTATTTTTATGGGGATTGTGCATTTCCAATTTCTCAGTCATTCCCTTTCTCTTGTTTTCTAACACTTTTGTTAGTGAACATACATACAGAAAAGGACATAAAACATAAATAAGATTAACAAATTATGTTAAAGCAAACATCCATGTAACAACCTCTTGGGTTACAATATAAATATTGAAAGAATTCCAGATTTTACCCATAATCTCTGATGGATCTCAGCACTTTCCACATAACAGAGGTAATCATAGCATGCCTTTTTGGTAATCATTTCCTTTAACTGCCTAAATATGCATCCTTGTGCAATGTAGCTTCAGTTTTGGCAATTTGGTAAATGCTTTGCCTATTTGATACTTTATAAAATAGAAACATAGAGTATGTAGTTTTTGTGTGTCTGGTTTCTTTTCCTCAACATTTATTCAAGTGTTTTATACTTTTTCTATTGGGTTGACTGTATCAATCTTTCCAGAGGTCTATCAATTTTATTAGGCTTTGATTGTTTTCAAACACCATCTTTTAACTCTATTGATTCTTTTTTATTTTATTTTTAAAAATTTTTTTAATGTTTATTTATTTTTGAGACAGAGAGAGACAGAGCGTGAACAGGGGAGGGTCAGAGAGAGGAAGACACAGAATCTGAAGCAGGCTCCAGGCTCTGAGCTGTCAGCACAGAGCCCGACGTGGGGCTCGAACTCACGGACTGTGAGATCATGACCTGAGCCAAAGTCGGACGCTTAACGACTGAGCCACCCAGGCGCCTCATTAACTCTATTGATTCTTTATGTGTATTGTTATTTACCAACTTTCTTCCATGTTCTTTACAATTTTATTCCTTTTGCATTCTTTTGTAACATATCACTCTTTTTTAAGCTTTTGACATACAGGTGTATTTCATATAAGCTTATGATATATGAGATTTTCAGCACTTCTTTTTTTTCCCTAATATTTTTATTTTAGCCTCTAAACTTTTATTTAAATACTGATATAGCTGTATCCAAGTTTTTGTATACACTATGCTTATTATAATTCATATATTCAAATATTTTAATATGCATTTTTATGCTTATTATAATTCATAAATTCAAATATTTTAATATGCATTTTTATGGAAATAACTTTTTATATATATTTTAAATTTACATATAAATGATTGTTTTAAAAAAATTACCAGTTTGATTGAGGTATCACTGACAAAAGAAATTGTATATATTTAAGGTATACAACATAATGTTTATATATGTACATATTATGAAATTATTACCATAAGATATTTAACATATCTAACAACACACATAGTTACGGTTTATTTTATTTATTTCTTTGGGTAAGAACTCTTGAAACCCACTCTCTTAGCAAGTTTTAAGTAAATAATACATTATTATTTCTTCATTGTCTTATGAATTAAGCTTAAATTTTTACATTAATTTCCAACTATATATGAGTATTTTGTGCATAACTCTATCTTAATTTTTTTTGCATAGTTTTATCGTCTTGTCATTGGCCTTTACTAATTCTTCCCACTCATGTCTTGAATCATTCATTACTTTCTTATTATAAGGTACTTATACTACCTGTACTTATAAGGTACTTATACTACATTGTTATTTGAAAGTAGATTTGTATTAGTTGTAAATATATATTGTAAACCTTAAGGCAACCACTAAAAAAAGTAAAAAAAAAAAACATAATATACTAGGAAAGGAAAAAAATGGAATTATGTAAAATGCTCAATTAAAACCACAAAAGGCAGAAAAAGAGTGGAACACAAAATAAGAACAAAAAACAAGGGCAACAAACAGAAAACATTAGTAAATATAGTATATATTAATCTAACCATAGCAATAATCACTTTGCATGTCAGTGGTCTAAATGCACCATTTAAAGAGATTGTTTTAGTGGATAAAAAACATGACCCAATTATATGTTGTCTAGAAAAAAATCCATCTTAAATATAAAGACATATATAAATCAAAAGTAAATGAATTGATGAAGAAATATATACTATACACAAATTTATCATTAGAAAATAGAAATAGCTGAATTAATTTCAGACATAGCAAACTTCAAGGCAAGAAATGTTATTGGGGATAAAGAAAGGTATTACTTAATAATAAAAGGAAATTCTTATTCTCCAAGAAGATGTAACAATTCTTAACATGTATGTTTTTAACAACAGATTACCAAACACAAGAGGCAAAACCTGATTGAATTGCGATGAGAAATCGATGATTCCACTATCATGATTGGATACATCAACACTCCTCTGTCAGAAATGGACAAATACAGAAGGCAGAAAATTAGAAAGAACATATTTAGCTCAATAACATCATTAATCAAGTGTATATAACTTACATCTATGGACTACTTTATCAAACAACACTGAAATTAAGAGTTGGACACTTAACCAGCTGAGCCACCCAAGCATCCCTCATCACTCCTTTCCGACATCAAACTGGAAATCCTTGTTAATGTAATAAGGCAATAGAGGTAAATAAAACGTATACAAATTGTGAAGGAAGATGTAAAACTATCATTGTTTGCAGATGACATTATCATGCATATAGAAATTCCAAAAGAACCAACAAAAAACTTCTAAAACTAATAAGCAATTATATCATTTATTATGGTATTGAAGAAATAAGACACAAAGAGATCAATGGAAAGAAATAAATGGCCCAGAAATAGACGCCTACAAATAGTCAAATGATCTTTGACAAAAGGCCAAAGGCAACACAATGAAGCAAAGACAGTCTTTTCAACAAATGGTGCTGGAACAACTGGACATTCACATGAAATAAATAAATAAACCTAGAAATACACCTTAAACCTCTCACAAAAAATTAAATCAAAATGATCACAGACGTAAATTTAAACACAAAACTATGAAACTCCTAGAAGATAATAGGAAAAGACCTAGATGACCTTGGGTATGGCTCTCTCTTTTTAGATACAAAACCAAAGACATGATCCATAAAAGAAATAATTGATAAGGTGGACTTCAATACAATTAAAAACTAAACAAAAAGCAGAATCAGACCTATAAATTCCAAGAGCAAACTGGTGGTTGCCAGAGGAAAAGGAGTAGGGGAATGGGCAAAATGAGTGAAGGGCAGTGAGAGATACAGGCATCCCATTATGGAATAAATAAGTCAAGGAAATAAAAGGCACAGCACAAGGAATATCGTCAATGATGTTATAATAGTATTGTATGGTGACAGATAGTAGCTAAAGTTGTAACCGTGAGATAACATATAGAGAAATTGAGTTGCTATGTTGTATACCTGACACTAATGTAGCATTTTGTGTCAAATATTCTCAAAGAAAAAAAGAAAAAAGAAAAAAGAAAAAAAGAAAACCAACTATGTTCTCTAAAAGATAATGTCAAGTGAATTAGAAAACAAGCCAAAAACTGTTAAAAATATTTTCAAAAATCACATCTTATAAAGGATTCATCCAAAATATATAGAAGCCTCTTAAAACTCAACAATAATATAACAAACAACCCAATCAAAAAATGGGCAGGGCGTCTGGGTGGCTCAGTTGCTTAAGCATCTTACTTTTGATCTTGACTCAGGTCATGACCTCACAGTTCATGAGATTGAGGCCTGAGATGGGCTCTGGACTGACAGCCCACAGCCTGCTTGGGATTCTCTTTCTCCCTCTCTCTCTGCCCATCCACTGCTCGCTCTCTCTCTCTCTCTCTCAAAAATACATAAATAAACGCAACCACAACAAAAAAGGCTAAAAACCTTAACAGTCATCTCACTAAAGAAGATACACAGATGACAAATAAGCAAATAAAAAAGATATTCCACATCAGGCACCTGGATGGCTCAGTAGGTTAAGCCTCTGACTTTGGCTCAGGTCATGATCTCATGGTTCCTGAGTTCAAGCCCTGCGTTGGGCTCTGTGCTGAGAGCTCACAGCCTGGAGTCTGCTTCAGATTCTGTGTCTCATGCGCTCTCTCTCTCTCTCTCTCTCTTTTTTTCTGAAAAATAAAAAAACATTAAAAAACTAAAAAAAAAAAAAAAAAAAAAAGATGTCCCACATCATAATCATCAGGAAAACACAATGATTAAAAATAATGAAATGCCACACCACACCTATTAGAATGGCAAAAATCTGGACCAGTGCCAACTGCAAATGCTGGTGAGGATGTGGACCAGCAAAATCTTTCATGGATTGCTGGTAGGAATGCAAAATGGTGCATCCACTCGGAAGGATAGGTGGTTTCTTACAAAAATACTCTTACCATGTGATCCAGGAACCGTGCCCCTTGGTATTTGCCCAAAGACGTCAAAAACTTGTGCCCACTTAAAAACCTGCAGATGGATGTTTATAGAAGTTCTATTTGTAATTGCCAAAACTTGGAAGCAACCAAGATGTCCTTCAGTAGGTGAATGGATAAACTGTGGTGCATCTAGACAATGGAGCATTATTAAGCAGTAAAAAGAATTGAACTATCAAGCCATGAGAAGACATGGAGGAAATTTAAATGCATATTACTAAGTGAAAGAAGTCAATGTGAAAAAGCTATGTACTGAATAAGTCCAATCTATAAAGTTGTAGAAAAGGCAAACTTATGGCACAGTAAATAGATCAGTGGGTTGAGGGAGGGAAGAGGAATGAATGGGTGGAGCACAGAGGATTTTTAAGGCAGTGAAACTATTCTGTATGATGGTGGATACATGTCATTATATATTTGTCCAAACCCATAGGATGTACACCAAGCGTGAACCCTAAGGTAAACTATAGGTGTGGGGTGATTATGATGTGTAGGTTCATCCATGCTAACAAATGTACCACTTTGGTGAGTGATGTTGATAATGTGGGAAGCTATGCATGTGTGAGAGTATATGGTAAATCTCTGTGCCTTTCTCTCAATTTTGCTGTAAACTTGAAACTGCTCCTAAAAAAAGTAGTCTTTAAAATTCATTAGTATGTAAATTTGTAATTTATGAACTTTGCCATAGTCCATTTGGGAGAAAATAATATAGTCATGAACAAAAATAAAAGTGGAAAGAGATATAAAATGTAAAATCACTAAAACAAAGGTAAGAAATATTTTATGAAATGAAAATATTCAATTATTTTCTGAGCCATCTGGACACTACTACTAAAATGTTGAGGCTTCTTAAGTAATCCAGAGCCTCTATCATATAAATTAATTTTAAAAATATATTTCACTCATGTAGAAACAACGATAAACCTAAAGCATTTGGATTCCTTTTTCCCAATAAACAATCCACTTATTTTTATTGTACTGCATTTTATAAATTTAGTTTATAATGCGACTATCAATTTGTCAATGAAGCCAGAGACATCTTCGTGTAGTTAAAATATTTTCATAATGATTTGTATGTTTGATGCTTTGAATTTTTATTGCTAATGTACTGTAGAAGTCTTGTAAGTACCAAAGGCAGGGAGTCTCAAGGGAAAAACACTATTAACAGAAAAAATAGCAACAAAACCTCCCCCCCAAAACGTATGTCTTAATGTATTTTTGAAAGTCCATTCTGTAGTTTATATCAACTTGCATTTTAAAAAGCTGGGTCAGAAATGAATTCATCCATTGAATTCAGATTATTTAATTTAGCATCGGATAACTTTAAAACAATGTATTTTGCCTACAGAGCTGATCCTAGAATTTCAAAATCTTACCTTAAATTCTCCTTATTGCATTAATTAAAAATGCATAAGGCATTCTTCCAAGTTCCCTATTTATTGAATTATACTTTCAAAAGACATAAATTATACTACTCTATATTAACTAATTCTATTTACTGTGCTTTGAAAGTATCTATTATTCTTAATAAAATATTAATTTACTATATAAAGCCTCATTTTAACTGCATGACTATGGAACCGCAGTGTATGCTAATTTAGACATCAAATACATATTTTAAAAATGCATAGAATTCTGTATTTAAAAATAAATATTTTATTTAATAGAAATTCAGAATGCTGCAGTATTTATAGTACCAGGTGAAGGCTTAATAAATCCTTTCAATTATTTATTATTTTAAACTCCTTAACTTTGGAAGAACAATGTAAATTGATAGGTGTTTTGGTGGTTACAGAGGGAAACACAGATACATTTATAAATGCATCTATTATTTTTTGTCGCCAAATGTTAATCAGAAAAACAATTTACTTTGCCATTGGAACTTATATTGAATTGTTTGTGTTACTTCTTGAAAGTGCTAAACCTTGGGCTCTTTTGGGTCTGTTTTCCATGTATTACCTTGGCCACCTGTCTAACTCAGCCTAGATTCCTTGTAAACTCCTTTATGTGATACCATTTTAATCATCCTCAAATTCTTACTGATTTTTGCCCTCTTAATTCCTACTCCTAGACTAATTTTCAACGAGTGTCCCCTTTTACAACTCTCAGATTGATAGGGAGCTTCAGGTAAAAGTGCTTAACTCTGACTTCTGAAAACAAACACACCAATACATAATTTTGAACTGCTATTAAGCATTCAGTGTTTTTCACAGATCTTTTTGTTTACTTATTTTGAGAGACAGAGAGAGAGTGCCCATGAGCAGGGGAAGGGCAGAGAGAGAGAGGAGGAGGAGAGAGAGAATCCCAAGCAGGCTCTAAGCACTGTCAGTGCAAAACCTAACATGGGGCTGGATCCCACAAACTGTAAGATGATGACCAGAGCTGAAATAGAGTCAGACACTTAACTGGATCACTCAGGCACCCATATTCACTTTTTAACCCCATTCAACTCTTGCATAATTTCCACAGGTCCTGTTCTAAAATATTTCCTCTCACCTAGAAGTTTCTATTTCACTCCCACCTTCTCACACTTCCAGACTGATCTAGTCATGCAGATGAAAACAAGAAAACAAACAACAAAAAATTTACCAGGCAGAATTCTTCTAAATGTCCCTTTCCTCTTCTTTATTGTATTGTCTATATTGGCATCATTTTCTGGTGCTCTCAAAGAACAGCAGCCTAATTTAGGCTAAAATGATCATGAAAGCTTCCATAGGAAAGTGATAACTTGATGAACATTTCAAATCTTTCAGAATTAGCTTGAGGAGTTAGAAAAGACCATTTAGGCAGAGAGATTTGCAGAAATATGTCAAGGGATATTCCAAGGGATTGAATGCTATATGTCTAGTGTGGATTTTTTTTTGTATGTTATTGTGTTGTTGTGTGTATATGACCAATGGATTGGAAAGGGAGAGAGGGGATCATTAATGTCAGTGCAGCCAGGATCCTTAAAATAGGGGGAAATTTGTGGGAATATAAAGAAGCCTTTAGAGGGAGGCAGCCCACCTCAGAAGGCTTGACTCAGAAAACTGGGGTATTTATTTTTCAGTGGAAATGGAAAACATGTTGAAGTACAGATATATTTAAGAAGTTAAAATCTTTTTTTATTTTTTGAATATGGTTTAATGCCAAATTGGCTAATATACAGTGTGTAAATTGTGCTCTTGGTTTTGGGGGTAGATTTTTAAAATTGAGGCAATTGGGTGGCTCAGTTGAATAAGCATCCAACTCTTGATTTCAGCTCAGGTCATGATCTCACAGTCATGAGATCAAGCCCCACATCGGGCTTGGCACTGAGCATGGAGACTGCTTGGGATTCTCTCCATCTCTCTCTCTGTCCCTCCCCCAACTCGTGCTCACTCTCATTATTCCTCTTTCTCTCTTTCTCTCTATCAAAATAAATAAATAAATATAACTGATGAATGGATAAAGAAGATGTGATGTGTATATACATATATATATATATATACATATATATACATCTCTATATACAATGTATATTGTATACACACACACACAATGGAATATTATTTGGCAATCAAAAAGAATGAAATGTTGCCATTTGCAACAATGTGGATGGAACTAGAGTATATTATGGTAAGTGAAATAAGTCAGAGAGAAGGAAAATATCGTGTTACTTCACTCGTATGTGGAATTTAAGAAACAATACAGATGAACATAGGGGAAGGGAAGGAAAAATAAGATAAAAACAGAGAAGGAGGCAAACCATAAGAGACTCATACAAAGAACAAAATAAATACAGAAAGCAAACTGAGGGTTGCTGGAGGGGATGTGGGTGGGGGGATGGGTTAAATGGGTGACAAGCTTTAAAGAGCGCACTTGTTGGGATGAGCACTGGATGTTATATGTAAGTGATGAATCACTAACTTCTATTCCTGAAAGTATTTCTATACTATGTGCTAACTGATTTGGATTTAATTTTTAAAAATAAGTAATAATTTTTTAATTGACAAAATGTGAGAAAACAAGGAAAGAATAAATATAGAATGAATTTCATTTTTCTGGTTTGGCTGAATATAAGACTGGGAAACAGAAGAGGTATGGCTTTGAGGGAAAAGTTGATGAACTTGGTAGTGGACACAGTGAATTTGCAAAATATTGCATGGCAAACTGAGAATTGAATATAGCCCACAATATTTATTCTATTTCCTCAAGTTTCACTTTTATTTAGCAGAGTGCAGTCTGGTTTTCAATCCAAAATTTTTACTGAAATGAGAAATGCTTGGCATAACTAAGAAATCAAATCCAAAAATAACAATCATGCTCATAATGATGAAAATAATCCAAATATGCATCTCTAGGTTTGACTAAAAGTGACAAAATCACAGTATCCATAGAAGGAATAAATGGATTTTCATCATGCTTACTTTACCTAAATTATTTAATTTACTTATATATTTTGCTGTATAGTAATGACAAGAAATGATTGCTTATGTTCTTGTTGAAATTTGGTCAGAAACTGGTTTTAAAAAAGAAGTTATATGGAACACTGAGTGCCTCTAAAAATTTAAAAGAGAGAATTGTATGACTATCTAAAACTAAATTTTAGCCTGTTTTTACAACATTTACCATTGAATTATATTTTAAGTATATTTTAACTTGGTAAGAGGTGTGGAATTACAACAGCCTATTTATATTTCATTTAGACGGAGATTTTTTGACCATTTATACTTGGGGTTCCAACCACCGTATTGGATTAAAATAATTCATAGATTTATTAAAAGTTTATTGAGCATCAATAAATTTGATTATCTGAGCATGATTATATTATATGAGCTAGGGATAAAAACAATTTAGAAATGAGTTGGATAGCATAAAGACAGAAAGGAATATCTTGTGTTTTTATGGAATGTTTTGAATCTTGCTAAATATATGTTTTAAGGTTGTTTATGCTTGTAAAGTATATTTTAATAGACAAAAAAAAACTTGAGGAAGAGAAATGATTCTAAGCATGGGTTATGCACTGCTTATATTTTTAAGAACAGCTACTTTGTAAGAGTGTATTCATCACCTAAGTTTGAGTATAGGTATGCAAAGTTTTTTAAAACAGTATCTTTATGTAGGATCACAATAAAGTCTACTACATCCAAATACTTTGGAATTGCAAACCCTTCATATTTTAATTGACTATTTCTTGCATAGTTACAACTAAAGGTAAATGAATTCAAATGAATTGTATTGTGTAGGATTTTAGAACTCTCCCATGATGTACCTAGTACGGGCGTATTTTTAAAACTATTTAACGACTGATGTGACATGGGCTTTTGTAACAATTCATAAGAAATGACAGAGAATACCAATTCAGATTAACAAATACACAAATGAAAGACACTTGTAAAAGGTAAAATTTGTATTTCCATGCTTCCTCCTTTTTTATTGGTACACCAATACAATGCAGCTTAGAGAAGTTTGAAAATAAGATGATCTCTGTCAAAACTAAGAGTTTTATTGCTTCAAGTGTACAAAACACTTTTACATAAATTATTTCAGGTGCTTTTCACAACTTCTTCTATTTTCTTTAATTGTAATTGTTCACATATTTCACCACTTAATTAAAGATTGAGAGAGATTACTATGAACTTGTCTGCTCACAATTTTAAATTATTTTTAGCTGCTAAAATTAAAATGGTAAACTTATTCCTATGAAAATATTATGATATATATTTATATATATATAACATATATATTATTTGAATTCATATAGATGTGTCATTTATCTAATATGGTTAATCAATCGAATTACCAACCAAGTTAGGTTTAGAAAAGAAAAACTAAAAATACACTTCCAAAATTGTGTTTTTGCTAAAATTACCTGAGTAATAATCTTAGTCTTTATTTTATTATTTTTTGTCTTTAAATTTTTGATTGGCTCTGTGTGTAAGACAAATCTACCAGATAATTGCCAATGACCATATTCATAACACTCCATATATTGGCTTCAATATGCTATACTTCCTTTGCCTGTTTCAGTGTACTGTATTGGCAAATTGTCTTGAACTCAAGGGCACAATTTGCATAATAATTTGCATAAAGAGTTTAATCAAAAATAAAATCAGTTCTGAAGTCCATTTGCATCTTCATGATAAATTAGAAAAATTACATGGTAGATGCCTATCCCAACAATTAGAACTGGCATTTGGTCAGCATTTTTTTTTTTTTTCACTTTGTTTTCCCGGGGAATAATTACCATAACCTGGGATAGGGGGACAGTAGGTTAAGTCCCAAAAAGAGTCATTAAAATTTTTAAAACCTGACAATTAAACATCACTAACAATTAGAACAGAAATTGCAAAATTGTCAATAATTTTTCTGTAAATTTTCTGTAAATAGTAAATAGCTTTTATTCAAAGATAGTTTAATACTCTATTTCCTATATATATATATAATATATCACACATATATAATATATATATCATATACATGATTATTATATGATATATATATTATATATATTTCTAGTATATACATATATATCATTCTAGAATATACAGAGAAGAACTTTTAAAATATCATGGCTATTAGAAGCCTTAATTAAGTTAAAAATATGTAAGTAGTAATTAATGATGCCTGTAGCTTATGAATTAAAATGTTAACTATACATAATTAAATCATCCATTTTAAAATACCCATTTGCTCAATTTCTATTTATGTGCCACAACCCTGATCACCTGATCTACAGTTTTATGTTATCAGGTGAGTAGAACAAACACAAATATGTACTATTAGAAATTATCTGAATTCAGTCTCTTTTAACATGGCAAAAAAGTAAGAACCACAAAATTTCTTACCAAGTTAATGAGACCAATATCCACTTCCCCATTTGTCATATACCAAACTTGAAAATATTTATAAATACCAATATTTCATAATTTGTTTAGGGAGTATGTTTTATCAAATCATCACTATAAAGTGACTTTGGGGTCCTGGTATCCTATTTCTTCACTAGCTGTGTTATACTTACCACTTTTGATTGATAATGGCATAGGCCCCTATGGATAAAACAAAGTTTTTGTTGACTTAAACAATTTTACTGATAATTAAGTAAATAGGGAAAGAAGTTTTGATCATTTAGTTTCTAAAGTCATATTTTTTTAATTTTATTTATTTATTTTGAAAGAGAGAGAGTGAGAAAGAGAATCCCAAGCAGGCCATGCAATGTCAGCACATTGAACTCATAAACCATGAGATCATTACCTGAGTCGAAACCAAGAGTCAGACACTTAACTGATTGAGCCATCCAGGCACCTCTAAAATCACATTCTATTTTTTTTGTTTGTTTGTTTATTTTGAGAGAGAGAGAC
Source organism: Panthera uncia (assembly GCF_023721935.1). Lineage (NCBI taxonomy): Eukaryota > Metazoa > Chordata > Mammalia > Carnivora > Felidae > Panthera > Panthera uncia. The sequence goes on from NC_064811.1 coordinate 51,312,085, forward strand.
AGTGTGAGTTGGGGAGGGGCAGAGAGAGGAGAGAAAGAATCTGCTCTGTCAGTGCAGAGCCCCATCTGGGGCTCTATCTCATGAACCATGAGATCATGACCTGACTGGAAACTTAGAGTCAGATGCTTAACCAACTGAGCCACCTAGGTGCCCCTAAAGTCACATTCTTAAAAGTCATTTCTGATATGGACAACTGAACTCACCATTTCTGTGACAGAAGATATATAGAAATTGGCAAGAAAAATAATCAGGTAGAATGAAGTCATTATTAAAATCAAGCTGGAAACATAAATGATAAATATAACAATACTAACATTTTAAATCAGTGAAGGTGAATACTAAAATATTTTAAATCACTGTTTTGAGGATTAAAGTCTGTGTTATAAGGGCTCCTGGGTGGCTCAGTCCATTAAGCGTCCCACCTCAACTCAGGTCATGATCTGGCAACTTGTGAGTTTGAACCGTGCATCAGACTCTGTGCTGACAGCTCATAGCCTGGAGTCTGCTTTGGATTCTGTGTCTCTGTCTCTCTCTGCCCCTCCCCCAGTCTCTCTCTCTCTCTCTCTCTCTCTCTCAAAATAAACATTTTAAAAAAAATATATGTATTGTAACTATGGATTTGAATAATAGTAGCTACTTGTTTAAAAAAATATAATAAATAGTATTTCATGAAATGTACTAAAATGGTAATAACTTTTGACTACAAATTTTGACTTACAAAAATTTGTGACTGTGTGACATTTTTGTGACATAATTCAGTGTGGAACATGCTATAGAAAATGATGGAGATGTTGAAGAGTTACAATAAAAAGAAAATATTCTGAAGCCAGATAGTTTAAATATATATATATATGTGCACATATATATATACTTTAAACTCACCAAATACCAGTTTATTACAAATGATATTAAAGGATACAAATCAATAGCCAGATGATGAGATACACAGAGTGAGATCCTAAACAAAGGAGTTACTGTCCTTGTGGAATTTGGGGCTTAGCAAGTTGGCATGCAGAAACATTCTGGTTCCCCTACCTGGAAGCTCTCTGAACTTTGTTTATAATTCAGAAATGGCCAGATGGAAGAGATGTGTGGTGCAAGGTATGGGGAAGGGCATGGAGCTTCCCTGCCCTGCCCAAGCACACAACTCTCCCCCCATCTCTACATATCCACCAACCCAGAAGCTCTTCAAACACTGTCCTTATGAGTTTTTATGAAGATTTCATTTCATAGGCGGGATTGACTAAATCATTAGCCATTGGTGATTGATCCAACCTCCAATCCCTCTGTCCTTACAGAAATCAGGACCTGAGAGTTGAGATTTAAATCATAGCTCTGCCATGGACTAGCCAGGTAACCTTAGGAATTTTACATTAATTATTCTCTTTTGTCCACATCAATCACTATGTAAAATGGGAAATAATAAAATTATACATTTCATAAAGTTATTGTGAGGATTAAATGAGTTAGTACATCTGATGTACTTTAAAGATTGCTTAGAATAAATGAAACCCTATGTAAGTGTTTGCTATGAGGATGATGGCCACTTGTTACCTAGTGGAAAGAACCTAGGAGTAATAGTCAAGAACCCTAGTTTCCAGTATTAATTTTGTCTCTAAATGAGGCATATCAGAAATACTTTGATCTGTCTATACTTCAATCCCTGTCTTTAAAGTGAAAGAAATAGATCAGTGTTTCTCAACACTGTGTAAATAAAATTTCTCAGGATTCTTAACATTAAAAAACAAGGCCATGAACATGCATGAAATCAAGTAAATCAGACTCCCAGTCTAGAGCCCAGGCATCAGTGATTTGAAGAAGTCCATGATGCTAAAGAGTATCCAGGGTTTTTAACCTAGTGTAGATGATTGATCACTTCTTTGTCACTCTCATCATTTTAAGTGATTCAATTTGGCCTTCCCTATGTTTCTTTGCCTTATAAAATAATGCACGAATATGTCCTATATTTCATAGAAATTTGCTGAGGACAAACTAACACATATAAAACTAATATCAAAGAATAACAGATTCACTAAGTATTGTTAGGTAGACTTATGTAAATAATGATGTTATTATTCCTGCTACAGTCTCTGTTCTCAAGATAGGTCAGCCATCAATCTAGACTGTACATATTGATAAGTAACCACCTTTTTTTAGATCTTACTTTAATACATTTTAAGTGATCTATTAATACCATTAGCCTTTGTAAAATAAATATCTGAAAAGATATTGCCCACAGAAAACATGGCTAGGACAGGGGTGTATGGTTATCGAGTCATTCAGAACTATGTAGCAGAGTAAATTAAAAATACAGACTGTAAACAACCTTACGCTAAAACATTTAAAATTAATTAGATAGCTACACATTTCAGTAGGCAAGTGCTTGAAGTCCATTCTTAAATGAGTAGGACACTGCCTCAGTGTTAACAGATCTCACAATCTTTGCATATGTGTTGCTTGCTTGCACACATACTGCACATCTGAAGGTCTGAGCAAAGGTTTATACTAATGGGACTGTTTTGTACCTTTTTAACAAAATGATAGCTCATATTTATTGAGCACTGTCTATATATCAGGTGCTACCCTAAGCACTTCACAAGGATTGATTTATTTACTCCTAACAACAACAAAATTTGCAATCCATGTTTGTGTGGTAGTCTTCCAGCTGTTACGTGGTTAAATAAAAATAGTCATGGGGCACCTGGGTAGCTCAGTTGTTTAAGAGTCGGATCCTTGATTTTGGCTCAGGTCATGATCTCAGGGTCATGGGATCAAGCTCTGTGTGGGGTTCCATGCTGAGAGTGGAGCCTATTTAAGATTCTCTCTCTCTCTCTCTCTCTCTCTCTCTCTCTCTACCCCTCTCCCCAATTTGTGCCCTCTCTCACTCTAAACAAACAAACAAACAAACAAACATACAAGCATTTAAAAAATAGTCCTACTGGGTAATTTTGCATACTGTTGCCATCGTTATATAGTGATAATCACGTGCTTTTATCATTAAATATTAATATTTGACTTATTTCTTTTTCTAAAACTGATGGTATACTGAACAAAATGATAATGAAATATCTATATCTTTTTTTTTAATATTTATTTATTTTTTGGGATAGTGCAAGCCGGGGGGGTGCAGAGGGAAGAGGACAGAGGATCTGAAGCAGGCTCTGTGCTGAAAAGACAGTCAAGAAACAGCAGACACCAAAAAAACAAAACAACAAAACAAAACAAACAAACAAAACAACCTCTCTGCCCTACCTCCCCCACCATGTGCCAAAAATCTAGCTCAGAAATGGTACTGAGAAGATTCTGCCATAACAAACCTTACAAAACAACTCATTTTCCATTTGTTTTCCCATGTTTACCTTCCCTATTTGATAACCTTAAAAGCCTAAATCCCTTTTTTTGTCTTTTCACTTGTCTACAAGTTTTACGGGTTTTTGTTGAAATGCTATGAAAATCCAAATGCTAAGCACATCTTTGATGTGATTTTACTCATCACTGAGTTTCTCCTGTACGTATGTGCTCTGCTCATGTTAATAAACTCGGTTTTTCTATTTTTAATTTGTATTTTGTCATCATAATTTGCAGGTTCCCAAAAGGAGAGCCAAGGAGGGTAGAGGAAAATGATTTTTTCCTCCCTTACATAGGCTTAACTTTTTCTTTTAAGTTATGGGAAATTGACTCTTTCTTTTCTAAAGTACTACAAAAAAAAGTTTTAAAATTGATGTTTAAAATGCATCTAGTGTTTTCTGTAGACGTGGTTGGCATGTAAATCTTTTCTCAAGAGTAAGTAAAGTACCATTGTTTTCTGAACAGCCTTCCTAATGTCTTGAACTCAGATGGAGCTGAATCTCTGATTGAACATACTGCCATTCTCAGTTCATTTGTAATCTTAGTCTTTGTTCTAATGTAGTCTATCTGGTCAGAGGATATCTGTAATTCTGCATTATGCAAGAGATGGACCCATTTTCTGCCAAGAATTTGATATAAAGTAAGTGCCAGAAATCTTCTGATGTTAATAAAAAATTTCAGGTTTAAAATATACCCAACCTAGGCAGTTTAAAATAATAGCACTGTCAGAACAAGCCTAAGGGACTAGAGAAGTACTCTATAACAATGGTGAATGTCTAAAACTAACAAAGAAATAAGCAAAGACATTGTTGTATTAGAATGAACAGAAGACTGGAGTCGGGAAAGCTTAGATTGAATTCTTATTAATAATTCTTATTAATAACTAGGTGTGAGCCTTGGAAAATTATCCAGTTTCTCTGAGATTTAGCTCTTTTGCCTTCAAAAAGTGAGGTTCAATACTTGAGCCTAATGTGTTAGTGTATGGCACAATATATTTAAAGGTATCCAGCACAGAGTTCCTATAAGATAGCCCTGACAGTGCTCAGACATATCAGTTTCTTTCATTGTGTCCTTACTGAAGAATCCTGTTCTTTGGTTCATCAGCCTTAACCTGGTTTCTGCGATATTTTACTCTGAGCATCTAGCTATGTCTCTCTATGTATTGCTTTCCTAGGCGAAGAAGGTAACTCATCATGAGAGATGCTCAATCTTCCAAGATAAACCATGTATGAAATTCCAATCAGCCAGATTTGTTCAATAATGTATTCATAGCATCAAAATAAAAGGCAAAAGTCGATCTTGGGACAAGCCCACTTTAAGTTTATCACATAAACATATTATTGATTTGATGCCAAAAAATTGCACCAATTAGAAACAAATGAATATCAGCTTTATGTTTTGCTGTGTGTAAAAATTAAACTTTTAATGTGCAGTTATTAGGAGAAATCTAGTAAGCTTGCTTCATTTGAAACGGCTTTTCTTCTCCTCACATACCAGAGGCAAATCTGACAACTTTTTTTTAAATTTATTATTTATTTATTTTGAAGTTTTTTATTTTTGACAGAGACAGTGACATCATGAGCAGGGAGTGGGAGAGAGAGAAGGAGAAAGAATCCCAAGCAGCCTGCACACTGTAGCACAGAGCCCGACGTGGGGCTCCAACTCATGAAACCATGAGATCATGACCTGAGCGAAACCGAGTCCACAGCTTAACCAACTGAGCCACTTAGACTACCCTGATAACTATTCTATAGAAATAATAATTCCCTTAATGTTTAAAGAATCCACCAAAGGAAAAGAAAAATGAAAGTTACTTATGAAATTTATATACAGCTACTTTTAGCTTTAAAAGGTTTATGGATGGGGGTGCCTGGGTGGCTCGGTCGGTTGGGCAACCAGCTTTGGCTCAGGTCATGATCTCGCCTTTGGGGGGTTTGACTCCACAATGGGTTCTGTGATGACAGCTTAGAACCTGGAGCCTACTTCGGATTCTGTGTCTCCCTTCTCTATTGCACCTACCCTGCTCATGCCTTGTCTCTCTCTCTCTCAAAAATGAATAAACTTAAAAAAAATTTTTTAATGGTTTATAGTTGTGTTTGTATATGTGCAACTACCTTAAATCCATGTCTAAGTGATCAGTTGTGTCAATTGTAAATATGTAAAGTATCAAGACAAACAAGATCTGTAGATTAATTCTAAATATCTGCATTATTTCCATTTTATTCAAAGACAAATGATCTTTCTATTATTGCTTTATCTTAAGAACAACCTGCCAAGAGAACAAACTGTAAATAGAAGTGCACTTTGTCTCTACACTCACAAAGAATTTGATTCTAAGTAGTATTTCCTCCTTCCACCTAGTTTTTTAAAATGTATTTTTGACCTAGTGAAGTCAATATAAATGTTTATCCATTTCCTTCAAGTCTTGAGAGGCAGTTAGAAAAATTGTCTTCCCACATCTGTTGTTGGGGCTATTTCAACTAAATTATGCTTACATTTATTCAAAGCTAAAACAAATGAGTAGCTAAGACTGAAAAATTTAACTGACATTTTGAGTTTTTTTCCCCCTTAATTTTGACCTTATGCTTCCATTCGTTTTTAGGATCATGAAACTCATGCTTAACCTAAAATAAATTTGTATCATTCTATAATAAGGACCTGACATTTAAAATGTGAAAGAATTACTATGAAAGCATCATGACTTTCAAATATTGTTAATAATATTTAGGACTTCTTTGACATCCTTTACATTGAAATCAGCTTTTCATCTAGAAAAAAATAGGTCTAATTATATGTGGTAGTGTATAGAATGAATCAACTAGCAAATAGGCATATTATGCCTCAAAGAAAAAAAATTAAAGGAAAAAAAGTTTAGACTAATATTCATTATATAGTGTATTTCTTTCCTTTTGCCATCACTAGGCACTGAGATATCTCTATTGAAATCTTAATTATAGTAATAATATTCATTTTTAGAAGAAGTCAGGAAATACAATCATTATCACTAACAAGAGGAATCTAAAGCAGCACTTCTCTGAGTATGTTTTATAAAATAATAATCCTACAGGGTCTCAAGCAGCATTCTGTGAACAGTAAAAACAAATATGAAGTCCTTCAACACATAAATGTTTAACTTTATTGTACCAGATTTTTCCAAAAGTATTTGAGAGGATAAAAGTCATTTCATGAAACTGATTTTCAATGGACATTTTTCAATGGAAAAATGCAAAAATGTAAAAATCTTATTGGCATTAATAGGAATTACCTGTTTCAATGCCATATAATTATCAAATAAGCACATGATGAAACTTTAGAATTAAGCACATACATAATTTAAAGAATTGTTGCATACATAGAACACAAGGCAAATGTACAGTTTTCCCATCAGATAAACAGTAGATAAAATACAATCAAAATCAAATTAAACCTCTTTACTTTGTTATTCTATAAAAGAGGATAAGACTTAAAATGCAGCTTATGTGGTGACAAAGAAAATCTAAAATCAGAAGCAGTAAAGAACAAAAAAAAAAAAAAAAAGAATTCCCAGACCTTGCTAAATATTGTGAAAATCAACCAGCATTCACCATTAGTTTTACTTCTTTGTCAAAGAGAACAATAACACATTACAGGGATATTTCAGGCAGCCTGGCTTTTGCATAATGTATGGCATAGTGGTATTCATCAGTGTGTATTCTTTGCCAATCAATGGGACAGTTTCCCATTGTGTAGTGGTGCAAAAGGAGGCCTGAACAACTGGAAATAAAGAATAAAGAAAAAAATAAATGGATTTGTATAAAACATTTATCCAAAAAAACCATGAAAATCATGTTTCAACTTTTTAAAAATATCTGAGTTGGAGTCAGTTTTGAGCCAATACAGGCTTATATAAGATACAGCAGTCCTGATCACCACCTCAAAAACTATTTTAGCGGCTCTTTAATGCCAGTTAATAGAGCTTTAGTTTATTTAATGATATGAAATTGTAAAAAAAAAATTGGTCAAAATATTTTTCAAGTAGGAGCAATGAATTCAAAGATCCTGAAGGTGTGTAAGTCTACAAACATGAAACTTTGATTTTTTAAAATCTACTTTCAATTTTAGGTGTGATTAGTTCTCTAATCTGCACATAACATTTTGATAGGTCACAAAAACAGAAAACTGACATTGGATCAAGAAAAAACTTTTAGTCATGTAGGTCTGATGATTACCTTAAATGTAGTTCCAGTTAGACTTTGAGCATTGCTTGATGTTATATTTTGCTGAAGTAACTGTGTTCCTATGCCCTCAATTATATATGTGAATTCAAGGTTATGAATTTGCATAATTATTGTACAAAAGTAAAGATCTGAGAGAAAAATTTCTCTACTGTAATCCTTCTATATGGAGGTATGCATATTCCCCCCACCCTTAATGTTAACATCCATTACCATGCAATAAAAGCAAGCCCTTCTTCATTTTCCCCCTAAAATCTATATGGTGTAATATTAATAAAATTGTTGATTGAGAAATTTATATTAATTTCTTTCATTCTACTTGAATCTGAATATTTTCTGAACTCTTATGTTATTCAACATAGCATTGAGAATAAAAGAGAAACCAAATTCAGTGCCATTCAAAATTCTTTTTAAATATTTTATTTTAATTCATACTGAATTTTAATTTTTCTCCTCAAAGAAAAATCTTTCTTCTTTTTTTCTCTTCAGAAAAGAGATTTTATTACTACAAATTATGATACAATGTTTTCATGACTCATAAGTTCAATGATTCATAGAAGATACTGAATGTTACTAAATTAATATTCAAAGTAAATTCATTTTGTTGTGATGATTGATGTTTTTCATGAATTCTAATTCAATGAGGTTCAGATTCAAGCTCTATCATTATCATTTTGGTAAAACAATGACGTTTAAATGCTAAAGGCTGAATATAACTGCCTAAAGCTTACAGCAAACTAATCTTAAGGTGTTTTAAATATAGAACAGCAGAAACTTAATGTTTTTTTTTTTCCTTACTTTTGGAAGATAGAAAGTGATTCTTAAATGGAACTAAAAATACTCATTAGTCATAAGTAGATAAGAAACCATAACAAGGTCTCATTAAATTGAACATTCATAGCTAAAAGTTCTTAGAAAATTCAGGACTTTGAGAGAAAATTAATCAAAGACAGGAAGCACTATAAAAATAAAGTATGGGCTTGACCCTAAGGGCATAAAAATTTTAGATCTGGAAAGAACAAAGAGATCATTCAGCCCTTAGATTCCATAACATGGAGAAGTGATATTCAAATTCAGATCTTCCAATTTGAAGTCTACTTTCATTTTGAGCAATTACTCCATTCTACCATATTAAGATAAATTAGAAATCAGAATTTTAATTGCATGTATGGGAAAAAAACAGTATCAGAGTAGACCATTAGTTCTGAATCTTTTTATTTACAGTACACATAGAAGACAGTACAGTAGGACCCTATAGCAGCATATTCATCACTTTTAACATGCGAGTGTCCCTGAGTACATCCCTTCCCATTCTGTATTTCTCCTCCATAAGATAATTTTATTCTTGCTTGTCTGAGGGTGATCACTCTTTGAAGATTAATGGGAAAGCTTACTAAAACATTTATCACCCTGTTAATTTAAGCCACCTCATCCACCTTTTGTAAGACATTGAATAACCATGAATAATAATGCTGGCCAATAATATTTTCAAATATTTCTTTCTCCATTATCAGTTAAATCTCTGGTCTTTATGTACAAACCTTCATTTCTCTTTGTCATGGCCTTATACAAGTCCCCTTAATCAAGTAAACTTTGGCAACTGGTCATAATCTTCCTCTCTATTCTGTATCCTGCCATCATTTTACACATTCGCTCAACATTTTTTTTTAATTTTTTTTTTTTTTAATGTTTATTTATTTTTGAGACAGAGAGAGACAGAGCATGAACGGGGGAGGGGCAGAGAGAGAGGGAGACACAGAATCGGAAACAGGCTCCAGGCTCTGAGCCATCAGCCCAGAGCCTGACGCGGGGCTCGAGCTCACGGACCGCGAGATCGTGACCTGAGCTGAAGTCGGACGCTTAACCGACTGAGCCACGCAGGCGCCCCAATATTTTATCCTTGGAATTTCTTCACCTCCTCAACCCCAGTGATCTTCTACATCCCACTTCAGCCACATATGTGCATGCTTATTTCTTAGATATTGTTACTACCTAGACAATTTACAACTTCTAAGATTGTAAGTGTAGCCTTCCCGCTATCTGACAAAAATATTTCTATGTTCCTAGTTTGCTCACTCAGTTGGTCTTGTATTACTAATAATTTTACCAGGAGCAAGATGTATTAACATGTGACTGTCCCCGAGCACTTCCCTTCCCATCCCACATCTCTTCACTGTAAAATAATTTTTCCCTTGCTTCCCTGAGATTGAATACTGACTAAACCACTTATAAAACTTTATTTTTAAACCTTGTTCCCTATTGTGGTAAATGATGGGATTGCTCCCAAGTATTGACAGTAAAACCGGGTTTGTGAGCATAATTCGTTCTGGAAACGTACTTGTAATTCAAAGCACTTGCATACCAAAATGAATTTCCTCATAAGAAATAATGGATACTCACATGATTCATTCCACAACCCAAAAATATTCATATAAAAATGATTATAGTATTGTAATATAATAGAAAATAATAAAGAGGATCCTGGGAAGATGGCGGCCAAGTAGGAGGATGCTGGGCTCACCGCGCGTCCTGCTGATCACTTAGATTCCACCTACTCCTGCCTAAATAACCCAGAAAACTGCCAGGAGACTAGCAGAATGGAGTCTCTGGAGCCAAGCGCAGATGAGAGGCCCACGGAAGAGGGTAGGAAAGGTGGAGAGGCGGTGCGCACTCCACAGACTGGCGGGAGGGAGCCGGGGCGGAGGAGCGGCCCGCCGGCCAAGCAGAGCCACCGAGTCTGGCTGGCAAAAGCGGAGGGGCCAGACGGCGTGTGTTCCCACAGCCAGCGGGACTTGACATCTGGAAGGTTATAAGCTAACAGCTCTGCTCGGAGACCGGGAGGGCTGGAGGACAACGGGGGGGAGAGTTGTTAAGCCGCAGACGTCAGAGTCCAGCTTGGTGGGGAACAAAGGTGCTTGCCAGCGCCATCTCCCTCGCCCATCCTCCAGCCAAAATCCCAAAAGGAACCAGTTCCTGCCAGGGAACTTGCTTGCACAGCGCAAACACCCAAAGCTGTGCTTCTGCGGATCCATCCCTCCGGCTGGTCTGACTCCCTCCCGGTGCCCCAGGGCCCCTCCTGAAGTGGATCTCTGAAGGAAAAGCAAGCTGAGCCTGCCCCTCCCGCCCCTGTGCAGCTTGCTGATCCATCCCAGCTAATAGGCCAGATCCCCAGCACCACAAGCCTGGCAGTGTGCAAGTAGCCCAGACAGGCCACACCACCCCACAGTGAATCCCGCCCCTAGGAGAGGGGAAGAGAAGGCACACACCAGTCTGACTGTGGCCCCATCGGTGGGCTGGGGGCAGACGTCAGGTCGGACTGCGGCCCCGCCCACCAACTCCAGTTATACACCACAGCACAGGGGAAGTGCCCTGCAGGTCCACACCACTCCAGGGACTATCCAAAATGATGAAACGGGAGAATTCCCCTCAGAAAAACGTCCAGGAAATAACAACAGCTAACGAACTGATCAAAAATGATTTAAACAATATAACAGAAAGTGAATTTAGAATAATAGTCATAAAATGAATCTCTGGGCTTGAAGACAGTATAAAGGACAGCAGAGAATCTCTTGCTACAGAGACCAAGGGACTAAGGAACAGCCAGGAGGAGCTAAAGAATGCTATCAATGAACTGCAAAATAAAATGGAGACAACTACGGCTTGGATTGAAGAGGCAGAGGAGAGAATAGGTGAATTAGAAGATAAAATTATGGAAAAAGAAGAAGCTGAGAAAAAGACAGATAAAAAAATCCAGGAGTATGAGGGGAAAATTAAAGAACTAAGTGATGCACTAAAGAGAAATAATATACGCGTAATTGGTATTCCAGAGGAGGAAGAGAGAGGGAAAGGTGCTGAAGGTGTACTTGAAAAAATAATAGCTGAGAACTTCCCGGATCTGGGGAAGGAAAAAGGCATTGAAATCCAAGAGGCACAGAGAACTCCCTTCAGATGTAACTTGAATCGATCTTCTGCACGACATATCATAGTGAAACTGGCAAAATACGAGGATAAAAAGAAAATTCTGAAAACAGCTAGAGATAAACGTGCTCTAACATATAAAGGGAGACCTATAAGACTCATGACCGATCTCTCTTCTGAAACTTGGCAGGCCAGAAAGGAATGGCAGGAAATCTTCAATGTGATGAACAGAAAAAATATGCAGCCGAGAATCCTTTATCCAGCAAGTCTGTCATTTAGAATAGGAGACATAAAGGTCTTCCCAAACAAACAAAAACTGAATGAATTTGTCACCACTAAACCAGCCCTCCAAGAGATCCTAAGAGGGATCCTGTGAGACAAAGTACCAGAGACATCGCTACAAGCATGAAACCTACGGACATCACAATGACTCTAAACCCATATCTTTCTATAATAACACTGAATGTAAATGGACTAAATGCGCCAACGAAAAGACATAGGGTATCAGAATCGATAAAAAAACAAGACCCATCTATTTGCTGTCTACAAGAGACTCATTTTAGACGTGAGGACACCTTGAGATTGAGAGTGAGGGGATGGAGAACTATTTATCATGCTACTGGAAGCCAAAAGAAAGCTGGAGTAGCCATACTTCTATCAGACAAACTAGACTTTAAATTAAAGGCTGTAACAAGAGATGAGATGAAGAAGGGCATTATATAATAATCACAGGGTCTATCCATCAGGAAGAGCTAAAAATTATAAATGTCTATGTGCCAAATACGGGAGCTCCCAAATATATAAAACAATTACTCACAAACATAAGCAACCTTATTGATAAGAATGTGGTAATTGCAGAGGACCTTAACACTCCACTTACAGCAATGGATAGATCATCTAGACACAGGATCAATAAAGAAACAAGGGCCCTGAATGATACATTGGATCAGATGGACTTGACAGATATATTTAGAACTCTACATCCCAAAGCAACAGAATATACTTTCTTCTTGAGTGCACATGGAACATTCTCCAAGATAGATCACATCCTGGGTCACAAAACAGCCCTTCATAAGTATACAAGAATTGAAATCATACCATGCATACTTTCAGACCACAATGCTATGAAGCTTGAAATCAACTACAGGAAAAAGTCTGGAAAACCTTCAAAAGCATGGAGGTTAAAGAACACCCTACTAAAGAATAAATGGGTCAACCAGGCAATTAGAGAAGAAATTAAAAAATATATGGATACAAACGAAAATGAAAATACAACAATCCAAATGCTTTGGGATGCAGTGAAGGCAGTCCTGAGAGGAAAACACATTGCTATCCAGGCCGATCTCAAGAAACAAGAAAAATCCCAAATACAAAATCTAACAGCACACCTAAAGGAAATAGAAGCAGAACAGCAAAGACAGACTAAATCCAGCAGAAGAAAAGAAATAATAAAGATCAGATCAGAAATAAACAATATAGAATTAAAAAAAAAGTGTAGAGCAGATCAACGAAACCAAGAGTTGGTTTTTTGAAAAACAAAATTGATAAACCGCTAGCCAGACCTCTCAAAAAGAAAAGGGAGATGACCCAAATAGATAAAATCATGAATGAAAATGGAATTATTACAACCAATCCCTCAGAGATACAAGCAATTATCAGGGAATAGTATGAAAAACTAAATGCCAACAAACTGGACAACCTGGAAGAAATGGACAAATTCCTAAACACCCACACTCTTCCAAAACTCAATCAGGAGGAAATAGAAAGCTTGAACAGACCCATAACCAGCAAAGAAATTGAATCAGTCATCAAAAATCTCCCAACAAATAAGAGTCCAGGACCAGATGGCTTCCTAAGGGAGTTCTACCAGACATTTAAAGCAGAGATAATACCTATCCTTCTCAAGCTATTCCAAAAAATAGAAAGGGAAGGAAAACTTCCAGACTCATTCTATGAAGACAGTATTACTTTGATTCCTAAACCAGACAGAGACCCAGTAAAAAAAGAGAACGACAGGCCATTATCCCTGATGAATATGGATGCAAAAATTCTCAATAAGATACTAGCAAATCAAATTCAACAGCGTATAAAAAGAATTATTCACCATGATCAAGTGAGATTCATTCCTGGGATGCAGGGCTGGTTCAACATTCGCAAATCAATCAATGTGATACATCACATTAATAAAAGAAAAGAGAAGAACCATATGATCCTGTCAATCGATGCAGAAAAGGCATTTGACAAAATTCAGCAACCTTTCTTAATAAAAACCCTTCAGAAAGTCGGGATAGAAGGAACATACTTAAACATAATAAAAGCCATTTATGAAAAGCACACAGCTAACATCATCCTCAATGGGGAAAAACTGAGAGCTTTTTCCCTGAGATCAGGAACATGACAGGGATGTCCACTCTCACCGCTGTTGTTTAACATAGTGTTGGAAGTTCTAGCATCAGCAATCAGACAACAAAAGGAAATCAAAGGCATCAACATTGGCAAATATGAAGTTAAGCTTTCACTTTTTGCAGATGAAATGATATTATACATGGAAAATCCGATAGACTCCACCAGAAGTCTGCTAGAACTGATACATGAATTTAGCAAAGTTGCAGGATACAAAATCAATGTACAGAAATCAGTTGTATTCTTATATACTAACAATGAAGCAACAGAAAGACAAATAAAGAAACTGATCCCATTCACAACTGCACCAAGAAGCATAAAATACCTAGGGATAAATCTAACCAAAGATGTAAAAGATCTGTATGCTGAAAACTATAGAAAGCTTATGAAGGTAATTGAAGAAGACATAAAGAAATGGAAAAACATTCCATGTTCATGGATTGGAAGAATAAATATTGTCCAAATGTCAATATTACCCAAAGCTATCTACACATTCAATGCAATCCCAATCAAAATTGCACCAGCATTCTTCTCGAAACTAGAACAAGCAATCCTAAAATTCATTGGAACCACAAAAAGCCCCGAATAGCCAAAGTAATTTTGAAGAAGACCAAAGCAGGAGGCATCACAATCCCAGACTTTAGCCTCTACTACAAAGCTGTCATCATCAAGACAGCATGGCACTGGCACAAAAACAGACACATAGACCAATGGAATAGAATAGAAACCCCAGAACTAGACCCACAAAAGTATGGCCAACTCATCTTTGACAAAGCAGGAAAGAATATCCAATGGAAAAAAGACAGTCTCTTTAACAAATGGTGCTGGGAGAACTGGACAGCAACATGCAGAAGATTGAAACTAGACCACTTTCTCACACCATTCACAAAAATAAACCCAAAATGGATAAAGGACCTGAATGTGAGACAGGAAACCATCAAAACCCTAGAGGAGAAAGCAGGAAAAGACCTCTCTGACCTCAGCCGTAGCAATCTCTTACTTGACACATCCCCAAAGGCAAGGGAATTAAAAGCAAAAATGAACTACTGGGACCTTATGAAGATAAAAAGCTTCTGCACAGCAAAGGAAACAACCAACAAAACTAAAAGGCAACCAACGGAATGGGAAAATATATTTGCAAATGACATATCGGACAAAGGGCTAGTATCCAAAATCTATAAAGAGCTCACCTAACTTCACGCCCGAGAAACAAATAACCCAGTGAAGAAATGGGCAGAAAATATGAATAGATACTTCTCTAAAGAAGACATCTGGATGGCCAACAGGCACATGAAAAGATGCTCAACGTCGCTCCTTATCAGGGAAATACAAATCAAAACCACACTCAGATATCACCTCACGCCAGTCAGAGTGGCCAAAATGAACAAATCAGGAGACTATAGATGCTGGAGAGGATGTGGAGAAACGGGAACCCTCTTGCACTGTTGGTGGGAATGCAAATTGGTGCAGCCACACTGGAAAACAGTATGGAGGTTCCTCAGAAAATTAAAAATAGACCTACCCTATTACCCAGCAATAGCACTGCTAGGAATTTACCCAAGGGATACAGGAGTACTGATGCACAGGGGCACTTGTACCCCAATGTTTATAATAGCACTCTCAACAATAGCCAAATTATGGAAAGAGCCGAAATGTCCGTCAACTCATGAAAGGATAAAGAAATTGTGGTTTATATACACAACGGAGTACTACGTGGCAATGAGAAAGAATGAAGTATAACTCTTTGTAGCATAATGGATGGAACTGGAGAGTGTTATGCTAAGTGAAATAAGCCATACAGAGGAAAACAGATACCATATGGTTTCACTCTTATGTGGATCCTGAGAAACGTAACAGAAACCCATGGGGGAGGGGAAGGAAAAAAAAAAGAGGTAGAGTGAAAGAGAGCCAAAGCATAAGAGACTCTTAAAAACTGAGAACTGAGGGTTGATGGGGGGTGGGAGGTAGGGGAGGGTGGGTGATGGGTACTGAGGAGGGCACCTTTTGGGATAAGCACTGGGTGTTGTATGGATGCCAATTTGACAATAAACTTCATGTATTGAAAAAAAAGAAACTAATAAAGAAAATACATAATGTAAATAAAAATAAAGAACTTAAACTGCACTTACCTTTGAAAACCTTTGTGGCTAGCGTGAGGGAGACAAGAGATAGGAGAGCTTTGTGTAGGATGACTTTCACTATCTAATGGAATCACTACTATCTATTGGCTCAATGGAATCTTTGTGCACAGGTGCCATTGTACACACTTGCATGGATGTTGACTACAATGCAATACTAATCAACTCTTGTCATGTATTGTATTTAATGTAACTGGCAACAAGGCAGCAGAGGAAAGGGTCTCTAACTGCAGGCAGCCTGCCGTAGAATGAAGCAAAGCATTCCTAAGCTTACTCTTGTGTGGAAAAGCAAAGGACTGTCCACAGGTACATTGAAGTGACGAAAAATACACTAATTCCCATTATAGGCACCTTCCAACATTCTGAAAAATCATGGATTTCTCAAACTCTACAGCCTCAGACTGAGCATCGGAGCATGGGAGACGATCACTGATCACCCACAATCCCACAGCAAGAGAGAGAGAGAGAGAGAGAGAGAGAGAGAGAGAGAGAGAAGAACCATTGGCTCAGTTGTGATCATGTGACATTCGGCCTCAGGTACCATTCGTACTGCAAGACATCACTCATTTGTCAAGTTAAAATTTACTAGAAATGTTTGCTCATCTTGCAGAACACTCACAGAACAGTTCCTCACAATCCCAGGTTTTACTGTACTTCCTTTTCCCTGTAAGAAGATTATGCACCTCTACCCATTTGCTATGTGATTTCTAGTTTTCCTTTGAGAAGAATATTCTTCCCACATCACTGTCAGATTTAGTTGTGTGTCTTGTTTTGACCAGTGAAATGTGAATACAAGTTCTAAGCAGAAAGTTTAACTATCGTTACATGTTTCCACCAGCGCCCTTGCTCCTTAATGTTGCCAAAGGAAAAATGTACTGCAGCTTGAGACTGTTCCTCAGCCTGAGTTCTTAATGAAAAGACACAAGGAACAAAGCTATCAAGTAAGCAAGAAATAAACCATTATTGTAGTAAGTGAGGCGAGTAATACATAGAGGTCATGGAGAAACTGCAGTGCTAATCGGACTGCCAGAGAAAATTTTGGTGTTTTGGCATTTAATATGAAATGTTCCAAAGCATATTAAGGATAAAAGAATACTGACAAGAAAATAATGTATCAAAGAATGCTTTTTAAAAGTATTGCTGTAGGTTTTATTAGATAATTTTTAAGGTGAATAAAAGTATTGAAGTTATTTTACAATTTACTTTGCTGCATGGTATTTTTTGAAATGTGACACCATGCACAGTTTAAATAATATGTACTCCAGGCTTATATTCAAAGGATATGAAAACAGCAAATAGTTACAGGATATTTATCACTTTAAAGTCGGGATTTTTTTTAAGTATTTATTTATTTATTTATTTATTTATTTTGAGAGAGAGAGAGAGAGAGAGAGAGAGAGAGGGCATAAGAGCAGGGGAGGGGCAGAGAGAGAGGGAGAAAGGGAATCCCAAGCAGGCTCCAGCTGTCAGCACAGAGCCCAATGTGGGGCTCAATCTGATGAACTGTGAGATCAGGATCTGAGCCAAAATCAATCCTTGAGATCATGACATGAGCTGAGACCAACAGCCAGATGCTCAACTGACTGAGCCACCCAGGTGTCCCTAAAATCAGGATTTAATGTAATGTCATAATCATAGGAAAACAAGGTTTACAAAAGTCATGTAACTTGCCTAAGGAAAGAATCTAGCAAGCCACATTTCTTACATTTGAACCCTGGCTGGTAGTATTTGAAACCCTTTCATTTATTATGTAACTGCTCTTCAACCTCATTGCTTACACCAGTCCTTTAGAATTCTACTTTACCCGAATGTTTTTAGAGAAATAAATACAGACTGAGTCCACAGTATATTACAATATCTCAATTATGCCTTTAACTCTCAAGAAAATCTACTTCTGTTTCCTTAATCATCTTGCATATGAAATTGCTGCATCCATGGAAAGTATCATATCCTCCACCTTTCCCTTTATTATCTGAAGATGGTTTTTATGACCAAGTAGTTCTCCCATTTTCTTTCCATCTCTCTGGATCTTCACTCTCTTACTCTTTTGAAGGTTTTTCTTACTTTGTACAAATTTTAAATTTTGTACATTTGTCATATTGAAGAGTGCTAGATTAGGCAATCTTTCTCACTCCACACATCCTATTTACATGTTATCATTGCCATTCATGCTGTATCTTTAGCTCAGTTCTAAACCTGTGGATTTTTTCCTCCAGGATCATCACATTACACTGAAACAAAATCCAACCCAGTTCCCCAACCAAAAGGTAAAAAATGATGCATTAATCCTATATATTCCTGTTGTAAAACATCTAACCATTCATCAAACTTTACTGGTTCAACCTCCTTAATATCTCTTGATTCCAATCCCATGACCTTTATAACACTTCTGTTTCAGGCCATGTTCACATCTCACACAGAACTTCCACACGTTCTCCTCTATAGTTCATTTTTACTAAGAACACAGAGTAATTAATTTATCTGTTTATTTTTATTTTTTATTGTATATTTATCAAGAAATAGTCAACATATAACATTGTGTAAGTTTGTACAATGTATTGGTGTGACACATTTATGTGCTGGATTATCGTTTGGTTTGTTGTTGAAGATGCAGTCTCTTAGCAACTTTGAAGTTTATAACACAATATTGTTAATTATAATCACTGTGTTGTACATTAGACCTCCACAACTTATTTATCTACTCTTAAATATTTCTCCAATTCTCCCACCCCCCAGCCTCTGGTCACTACTATTCTACTCTCTGGTTTTACAAGTTCAAGTTTTTTAGATTCCACATGTAAGTGATAATATTTGTGATACTGATAGTGATAGTGATAGTGTTTGTCTTTCTTTGTCTGACTTAATTCAGTGTAATGCCTCCAAGGCCCACCCATGTTGTTGCAAATGACAGTCCTCTCTCCCTCTCTCTCTCTCTCTCTCCCCCTGAGCAGTATACTTTTAAATATAAATCAGATCATGTTACTGAAAACCCAAAAGCATTCAGCCATTCATTTCACTTTAGGGAAAATATAAATTTCTGAATACTGCTTATTGGATCTGTCAAAATTTGACCCCAGTGATTATTCCTGGCTCATTTCTCTACAACCTTCCAGAAGGAGAATCTTGGGTAATCCTGTACGTCTTCTAGTTTCTCACATGCGCTCTCCCCCATCTCTGGGGAAGTTCATAGAGAGCGGTTTTCTCTTGCTGAAATGCTTTTTTCACTCTACTCTCTGAACTGCCTAAATCTCATTCTCCCTTCATGTCTTAAATGTCACTTCCAAGAGAGACCTTGATGACCTCTAGATAACTTTGGCCTCCCACTTATATATTATGATATTACCCTGTGGTTTCACTAATACAACTTACATCATATTTTATTTAAATTACATATTTAATGTGTAACTTACTTCAAAACAAAAACCTTTGTGAAGGCAGAAGATTTTCCATTTTTTTTCCCTCTCTCAAATCTCTTGGGTATAGAAGCATGCCTTATGTAAAAGGCATGCCTTATGTAATACTATTCAATAAATATTTAGTAAATGAATGTTATGTTTAATTAAATAATACTCTTAAATGAATAATCACATATTTATGAACTTGTATCAAAGACCAAGGGCATAGAGTCTGTAATAGAAAAACAAGATAAAATTGAAAGAGCTCTTTTATGACTATTTCTATTGAAAGGACTATAGCACTGATATCAGCAAACTGACAAGAATAATTATAGTATTTATTTTGAAGGCAGCAAGAGCTCTGAATCTAGATATTAGAAGGCACTGATAGCAAAATTGATATTTTAGCACATAGCAATATCTTTGCCTACCATCAGCAACATCAATGTTATTTTTTAAGTATAAAGCAACCAGAGATGTCACCAAGGTAACCTAGGAAGGAAATAAGGAAAATGGTTTGAGGCAGTTGCCAACAAAGAGGACATGTTTGCAGAGTATTGTGAGATGTTCACCTGGCAATTCCAGATAAATCAACATTGGATAAAGGAGTTAATTTCTCACAGGTTGATGGGTTGAAATATTTTGCTTTTGATATTCTGACCTTACTAATATCCTCATTTTTTGTGTGTATGCAGCATAGAGAACACTCAAAGTGGGATTACACTGAAGAACCGTCCTACTGTGGTTAATTTTCGTTAATGAGACCTTTCTGGAATGTGGGTGAGACATTAGAATTTATTAGAAAATTTTATATTAAAATAGGCAGAGCTATTATTGGAGCTGAGATCATTCTCTCCTTTAGGGAACCATTAAATATAAACCTCACACTTTTTTATTTTATGTCAATATTGATAAGAATGAGTCCTAAATGTCACTTGGAAGGAAATCCTTTTATTGAATTGAGCTTATAGATTCTACAGTAATAGTTTTAGGAATAGTGTTATTGGGATTTGCAATAAACAACAACCTGGAGAAGAGGACACATATCTACCCATACCTAGGATCTATATCCTCTAGTGGGAGTAATTTTATGGTTTATTAAATTAATTTTTCTATGAAGAAATTAAAATAAATCAAAGAATAAATATTTAATGCTAATTTTTATAAGATCCTAACAATGTTACTTAAAATTTTTATGTTTTAATGTCCAACCTGTAATATGAGGTTTTTAGATGAGACAGGTAGTTACCAATCTTCATTATTTCAGAGCATATTTCATTGTTGGTGTGATTTTCCTATCTACACTCACTAATTCAATATGTGAATCTCATTTTCTGAACACTATACTAGATTGCTTCTAAGATTCCTTCCAGATTTAAGTAATCAATGATTATTCCAATAAAAAATGAAAAAAATATATATATATTAGACACAAACACTCATACACATATAATTTCTACTTGTAATAGGAAATATTAAAATGCTCTAAAATAAGAAAAATGTGTAATATTACTGAGGTAGAGGTAGCTGAATCCATAGAACATTAAAAAAAAAAAAAACATTATGAAGGAAAAGGAGTCACTATCCAGGGATATAAAAGGAAAACATATTACAGGGAAACAAAGTGGAGAGAAAATGCAAGGTAAATAAATAGTAAGATCAAAATAGGTTTGTTGCAATTTTATGTGAACAATTCTGTTTTCAACACCACCTCCCCTCCCCCCGCATCCCCTAGGAATGTCTATAGTCTTGATTGTTGAATACCTTAAAGGCCTTGTTTGGAGATGATGGTGAGGAAGCCAATAATGTGATGACGGTAATGATATGTAGAAAAAAAAAAAAAGGGAAAGGAATAGAATAAAGAAAAAAGGGAGCCTTTAAATTTTCTATAACTTAATTCCAGCTACTTTTTTTCTTTTCTCTTTTTTTTTTCAATTTAAATTCTAGTTAGTTGACATATAGTGTAGTATTAGTTTCAGGAGTAGAATTTAATGATTCATCACCTACATATAACACCTTCGTGCTCGTCACAAGTGCCCTTCTTAATATCATTACCCAATTATCCCATCTGCCTGCCCACCTCCCCTCTATCAACCCTCAGTTTGTTCTCTATAGTTAAAAATCCCTTATGGTTTGCTTTCCTCTCTTTTTTCCCCCTTACTCTATATTCATTTGTTTTGTTTCTTAAATTCTACTTATGAGTGAAATAATGTGGTATTTGTCTTTCTCTAACTGACTTATTTTGCTTAGCATAATACTCTCTAGCTTTCATTCTTTTTCATTTCATTCTTTTTCATGGCTAAGTAATATTCCATTGTGTATATACACCACATCTTCCTTATTCATTCTAATGCCATTGTTTTTGATGAATAAGTAATATTCCATTGTGTACATCTTCCTTATCCATTCTAATGCCAGCTACTTAAATTCATATCTCCTATTAGAGATTAGCAAACCCTGTGCTGATAACACATGTGGGAGAAACTAAAAACTTAAATTTCATATAAGAAAAACCACTCAGGGAGCGCCTGGGTGGCGCAGTCGGTTAGGCGTCCGACTTCAGCCAGGTCACGATCTCGCGGTCCGTGAGTTCGAGCCCCGCATCGGGCTCTGGGCTGATGGCTCGGAGCCTGGAGCCTGTTTCTGATTCTGTGTCTCCCTCTCTCTCTGCCCCTCCCCCGTTCATGCTCTGTCTCTCTCTCTCTGTCCCAAAAATAAATAAAAAAAACGTTGAAAAAAAAAAAAAAGAAAAACCACTCAGGAATGGAGGGTCAGGTGTAGATTGTGTGGAAAAGAAAATAAAGTAGCAGGGTCCTTGAACAGATGACAAAATGACTCTACATCAGATGGAGGCCCATTCTGAGTGAGCAAATACTGGTGTGAACCTTTTGAATCAGAACACTGGCTACTGGAAATAGAAAGGGCTTTGAAAGAACATGGGAAAATGGATGGAAGAACACATTGCTCATCAGTCAATACTGTATCAGTATTAAATTCCTTTGGTTATGATAATGTTAGGTTGTTGTGCAAGAGAATTCCCTTGTTCTAGGATGAGGATCTTCTTCAAACTTCTCTGTAAATGGCTGGATAATAAATATTTACATTTTTGCATGCCTCATGTACAACTACTCACATCTGCTGCTATAACATGAGAGCAGACACAGACAATACATAAATGTATGGAAATGACTTCATTTCAATAAAATCATTAACAAATACAGATAGATGGTGGTCCAGAATAGGTCTGTGGACCATGGCTTTCCAAACTGAATTGTTAAGGAAGGAAGAAGTATCTTATCTGCAAAATATTTTCTAATGATCCTCCCAACTTCTGCAAAACTACACACACACATGCACACACACACACACTCACACATGCACAAAAGGGCACTGAGAATTTACTCTGAGCTAATCACCAAGTTAAACACTTAACATGTATCAGCTCATTTAAGCCTTAGAGCAAATGAAGGTATAGAAATATAAAATGAAATATATATTCTATTTTATTTCCCATTTCACACATGTGAAAACAAAGATGTGTGCACACACACACACACACACACACACACAACTTAATTAATTAGCATTTTGGAAGTCACAGGTGTAGTTAGTGGGAAAGCCAGAAGTTGAACTCTGATAATCTAATTCCACAGTCTGTGACATTAATGACTTAAAGACTTTTCCAAGAACACTTACAGTGTAATTTTAGTTCTATAAGGTAAAATGTGATCATAAGCCTACCATTTATCTTTTCAGAGCTTTGCTTGATCGCAACTATAAAATGGGGTACTTGGGCAAGAGATATATGAAATTTCCTTCAATTTTAAATATTTAAGATTCTTATTATCATATTATGCATCTTTTATTTCCATTTTGTTTTTAACTCATTTTAGTCCAAGCTTCAGTAAAATAAGAAGGGTGAGCATAATGGCCTCTTAGCTTTTTTAGATCCAAAATTGTATGATTCTATAAAATGTTATCGCATCCTGACCCAATTACTGAACCAAATGTGAATTAGGTCATCTCTGTTTAATGGACTGCATTCTCTGTAGAAGTTCTTGTATTGCCCTTGTATTGAGCTCAGAGGAAAGCATCCATTCTTTCTGATGTGCCTGGTGCCTTATCAAGATTACTGCACGGCTTGTTATGTGCTCCCTCACAAAATGCATGCCGATAGTTATGCTTAATCACTTTACTGAAGAGCACTAAAACTAATAGCCCTTGCTTTAAGCACATGAAACTCCATAGAGTCTATTCAGAAATAGTGCATTACCTGGCATTCTGTTTCTAAGAGGATATGAAACAACATTAGAAATGTCTATTCTTGGTGCCTAAGGAGGGAAGAAATAGCTTTATCAACATCTAGGGCTATATTGGAGGTAAGGCTCCTATCTAAAGGAGCCTTAAAATTATGAGAAATCTTCAACTATAGTACAATTTCTCTTGGAGAGATGGTGAGCTGATTTAATTTAATATATCAATAGCATGAAGTAATATGTCATCTAACCCTATAAACTAAGAATGATACGGTATGATTAGTCAAATCATTTTATGTACATATATACATAAATATGCACAGATGTGCATAAATAGGTATGTATAAATAATAGTCTTAAGTCTAAGAGCTCCAGCCAAATAAAAACTAGAAATGCTAGAACCATTTTTAGTCTTTCATTCCCATTAGTTTTATCTTACTTTAATATTATTTTTTAGACAAGATTCATAATGTAAATAAAAACATTTGTTTGTCTCTATAAGTTGGTTTACCTTGGTCTCTCTCTTCACGTACACACATACACGTATACATATATGTGTGTTTATATAGATACATATATATTTCTATACATATTATGGTGGTTTTGAGTTTTAAACATATCATTTTATAGATGCTATGACTAAACAAAACAAATCTTAAGATTTTGTTTTCTCATGTCTAGGAAATAAAAATTCAGCTTTAAATTCAACTTTGTATTCCATATATTTCTAGCATTTTTAAAAGGCTAATGAATACAAATATTTCATTGTATTTTTAATGTAATTAAAATGGCTGTAATTTACATGGCTGTAAAACATGACAAATTTTATGAGAGTCAACTCTCACTTTGATGGCATACCACCTCGAACTTTAAAACTCCCATAGTTTCGCTCTTCCTGGCTTCAGAGATTTTTTCCTCCGTGGGTGGGAACTCAAGTTCAAACTACAAACCTGCACTCAAAAAACATTCCTGGGGCCAACAGTGCCAAATACTAACTCAAGGGATAATTAGCTTGTCTGGAACTAAGCCCCCAACCCCAGAGCGAAGAGGGATCTTTGTAGAGCAAGAGCCCTCAGTAGAAAACATTTCCAGTTATTACCTTTCATACTTATAACTATGACAAAGCCATTTAGCATTTGGAGATGATTAAGTTTTCACACACTTCTATGCTACCTTCTGTTTTCCTTCATTTTAAACAAAACAGCTGTTCCTCCATTTGCTTCTTAAGGCATTTGGATCATCAAACAGGCATTTCCATTTGATCTCGAAGGCTGGTACTCATGGGTTTTGCACTAATTAAAGATGATAAGGTGAAAGTGAGACAGAGAAGGTCCAAACCGTTCATCTAATAGTAAAAGTGTGTATTCCTCAAAATAAGCAAATGCTACAGTAACTTTAAAGTACTCCCCTGACACTTTGAAGTTTGTGTGTTGTACTGGCAAGTCTAAAATGAGACTCAGCCAAGACAGGCATTAGCATGTCAAAGAATAAGCTTCATTTTCACCGTGAGGACTCTATTTGAAGTCTTGTGCTCAATGGCATGGTGCTCTGGAGGCAGCTGAATTGCGTGCTGTTATTCCAGATGTGCATTGTCTCTGTAGAAATACAATTTCACAGTCATTAAACATGTTAAGTTCATCAAGAGATAATTATAGCAGAAAGCCTGACAGAAGTGCTTTAAAATCTTGATAGAAGATTTGCTTATTGATCTGTTTATTGATTTTTATTACCTTGGTATCGGGCTATATTGTTTATATGTATTGTTATAATCAAGTTAATTGATTAGCCTTGACCAATCGTACTATTGAAAACTGCACAGAAATGTCTTTATTCCCAAATATCTGTGGCGTTATGTCACAGTGAAGTAATTGCAAATATTAGCTGAATTCCTTTTCTTCTGAAATGCATACCTAGATTTTAATTAAGAAAAACTGTTAGAGTGCTCAGAAAAGCAAACACGTACTAGCATAAATGACTCCAGTTTGAGAAATCTTTTCATTTAAGAAAACACTAGCTTCTTATTCTTAAATATGATTTCTATCTGAATTGAGTAAAAGCCTTCAGAATTTAGCAAGATTAAGTTTTCAAAATTTAAAAAGACAAAGATGATCTTAGGATTTCAGGTAGTTCTCAATTCTTAAAAACCAATAAGTAAAAATAATTTTTTAAAAATAAATGAGAATTAATTTTAAATAGTTTTAGGATAAAAATAATTTCATTAATTATTCTATGTTATTTAGAGATTTTCTTATGACCTTTGCTCTGAGTGAAAGATAAATACATCTCTGCTCAAATTAATGTTATCTGTATATAGCATGTTTCTCTCATAAATATGAGATAGGAAAACTTTTAGCACAATTAACATTTATTTTGCTAATTTTATCATATCAAAAATAGCTATTTCTCATGACATGATTTATAAGAATTTGGGGGAAAATTTTTATCATGTTTCTTGTCTGATCACAAAAAAATACTCTATCCCATTGTAGATAATTTGGAAAGTACAACAAAATGTAAATTATCCTTACCACCATCATCATCTGACTATTTAGAGAACAATGTTATTATGATGGCCTCTTTTTTTTTTTTTTGATGTTTGCTTATTTTTGAGAGAGAGACAGAGCACAAGCAGGGGTGGGGCAGAGAGAGGGAGACACAGAATCTGAAGCAGGCTCCAGACTCTGAGCTGTCAGCACAGAGCCTGATGCGGGGCTCGAACTCACAAGCCATGAGATCATGACCTGAGCCCAAGCTGGACACTCAACCAACTGAGCCACCCAGGCGCCCCATTCATACTGTTTAATTTCCATATATAAACAAAACATCTTACAAAAAACTTGTTATATTGTATGTATAGATTTTATCTTGATATTTATCAATTTTCTATAATTACCAGTACCACTTTTTCATATCTAAGGATTCATCAAATAAGTGATATAATGACTAACAATATGCCAACCTATGGTGTTTATAATTGTTCTATCATCAAACTTGGTTAGTTCTAAATTCCTGACATAACACATAAAGCAACACAAATATTTATGTACATGGATATTGATCATATACTGTTCATATTTCCCAATATAGATTACTAAATGAGGAATTGTGAAAACAATTGTTTTAAATGTATTTATTTACTTGGAGAGAGAGACAGAGAGGGAGGGGTAGAAGAGAGAATCCCACACAGACACTGTGTCCGCAGGGTGGAGCCAGATGCAGGGCTTGAACCCATGAACTGTGAGATCATGACCTGAGCTGAAATCAAGAATCTGTCACTTAACCAACTGACTCACCCATGCACCCTGTGAAAACAATTTTGATAAAAATAAATATACTCTTTTACTCAATTTCTTACTATCACTTCCCTCAGTCATCAAGAAGTCATCAGTTTATTTAATATAATTTGAAAACTATTTTCATCATTTTTCTCTTTCTCTATAGTCTTAAAAGAATTTTCTCAATATTTTACCCTTTCATGCTAATGCAACCTTTATTTGGCAATAAAATCATCTGACATACAAGGTGAACAATATAAATACAGTGTCCAAATGTTTTGTTTTGTTTTTTGTTTTATTTAAACTACAGCTGTACACAGCACTGGGAATTACATGATAAACAATTGAAAAGACTTCTTGCTGCTTATCTTCTTCCTTAAAGGCATGATTCCAAAAAGGATAGTGTTAGTAATTGTTGGAGAGAGACAGTTGCTAATTCCATCTAGGGTTTTGTGATATATGGTTACCTGAATACACAGTGCTAAAAAGTGTATTTTCATGCAAGTCCAAGGAAATAAAATATACTGGAGAACCAGTTCATCTACTATTAATATAATATACAAAAAAAAAAAAAAGACACTGAACCTAATAAGAGGTATTAATGATGAATACAGTTTTTTTTTCTTAGTTCTTAGGGATTTTTGTTTTTATTTATTTTATTTTTTTTAACATCTCCTCTGTCTTAGTTTGATTTTAACAGAGGAGAATGAACTTCATTTTAAAAATTTTGTCTTAGTGCACCTGGGTGGTTTGGTCGGTTGAGTGTCTGACTTGGTCTCAGGTCATGATGTCACGGTTTGTGAGTTTGAGCCCCGCATTGAACTCTGTGCTTACAGCCTGGAACTTGCTTCAGATTTTGTGTATCCCTCTTTCTCTGCCCCTCCCCCACTTGTGCACTCGCGTGTGCTTTCTCTCTGTCAAAAATAAATAAAGACATTAAAACACTAAAACAAATTTGTCTGAATATTTGACTATAGTTATGATGTAACTTAGAATATAGGAAATGCATCATGTAATAAGGCAAATTACTTTCTTTTTCTCTGCCTAACAAGTAACACTACCAAAGCATTTATTATAGTGAAAAGCTACTAGAGTGACTTGTACATATTAATCTGCCTCTCAGAATTTGTTGCAAATAAACTAGTTCAATGCCCACTGACCCCACTATCAAGATGTAAGAATAACTATTTCAAGCTAAAACCTTTTTTTTTTGTTTTTTGTTTTTTAAAGTTTATTGTTGACAGAGAGAGAGAGAGAGACAGAAAGAGGGGAGGCAGAAGGAAAGAGGGAGAGGGAGACACAGAATCCAAAGCAGTCTCCAAGCTCTGAGCCATCAGCACTGAGCCCGATGTGGGGCTCAAACCCACGAACCGTGAGATCATGGCCTGAGCCAAAGTGAGATGCTTAACCAGATGAGCCACCAAGGCACCTTCAAACCTTTATTTTTAAAAGTTTTCTTTTAAATGAGCACCATATGGAATTTTCTCATATGCTTTTTTATTTACCTAGTTGGCTTTAAAATCCAGCTTCTGTGTTGTGTCTTAAGTAGACATGAACAAGTTCAAACTGTAATATCTATATAATAAAATTTTTCTATATAACAATAATTTTCCATTCTAACCCATTCTTTTATTTAAACTAAATATCCCCTGATATATTCTTAGCATTTTTTAGCATTATTTTCCAATTCCTTACCAAGTTAAGACATACCTAACTGTGAAGCTGTAATTGGACTTGATAACCACCTGGAATGGTTGTTTTTATGGGAACTGCTGCTGGGTTTTCTTCTTCAAGCTACAGAAGACAAATCTAAATTGAATGATAAAAAAATATTTTAAAAAATCTCTGATGCTGTGTGGTAGCATTCAAGCAGGAAACTGTCTTGCTGGGTTCACCTCTTTCTCATTTTAAAAGAAAATTAGTGAGCTCCATCAACCAGAACCCCATGAAACACGTGTAAGCTGCTTCTGGCCTATGGAGTTTTAATGTCTTTTAAGATAACTCTACCAGGTAAAATTAAAGACTAGAAGGAGAAATAGACAATTAAGTTGGAACTTATTTTAAAATATTTAAATACAAGGGGCATTGATTAGAGACTATAAAATTCAATAGTTTCTTAAGTAAAATATAGTTTCATGTATATAAACCCTTGAATAACCTAATAAAAATTAAAGATGTTAAGTTTTTATTAATTTAAATATTTTAAAATTTATTGTGACATTCACATTGGTAGATTTAAAATAAAGAAGTCCTAGATGATTGTCTCTATTAGATTTCTTAAAATAATAACGTCTACTAGCCAGAAATATAAATTCTAGTAAAATCTTTGTCTTTAGAAATTTTTTACCAATGTATGAAGGAGTGGAGAAATGTATTATGTGTATGATTTTTCTGAAATCCAGATACTTTCTCTTTTTCTAAGAGGGATTAATTAAAGCTCATAAAACTTGGGAGACTTATCTACTTGTCTGAGATAGTCCATTATTTCAGGGTTTCCCAGGCTATCTCAGCTAGGGGTCCTTCATGTATAAATTCGATATTCCATCTTCTTCAATTAGCTAATCACGTTAGAAGAGAGTCTACATTTTTTCAATTTTGTTATGTTTATTTAAACATTAAATGTGAACAGGGGAGGGGCAGCGAGGGAGGGAGACACACTCTGAAGCAGGCTCCAGGCTCAGAGCTGTCAGCACAGAGCCCAAAATGGGGCTTGAACCAACGAACTGTAACATCATGACCTGAACAGAAGTCAGAGGCTTGACCCACTGAGCCACCCGGGTGCCCCGAAGAGAGTTTATTTTGAATTTTATTGTTTCTCTTCTCTCTGATCTTCCACTCTGCAACCCACCCATTCCCATCCATGATTTACCCCCCGACCCTTACCACACACACTGGAAGCCCTGGGCACCTAGCTTCCAATTTTATGAACAGGACACTTGATATGCAATTAGTCTTCCTAATGAAGACATGGCACAGAGCATTCTTGCCAAAATGCAGCCACTGATAATGAAGATAGTTGATGAGACTGCATTCAGCTACAGCCTCCAATCTTACTTTGTTTATTAACCCATCACCTAGACATCTGCTTAACACTCAGAATCCATGGGATATGCAGACCTTGTCAAACCCCACTCCCTCCCCATCCCAAAGTGCTGTAACTGAGTCTAGCAGCTCAAATATACTCAATTCAAACAATATTCTATAGGTATTGGGAAATTGTAATTCTTTTTGAACAGGGAAGTAAAGTAATAATTGTAAATTTAATGTAATCTGTTGATTCTGCTGCAATCAGAAAGATGTATACTATCACAATTATCTAATTAAATTCAATTGTTTAGATTATGGGGCACCAAGAAAAAAGCCCAACACCTTATAAAACCATAATCTTCATTCCTATGAAGACAATACAACAATATATGATGTGACATTAAAGTTGAGAACAAAAAGGAGGGTGGCTTTGGATTATCAAGTCAAAATGAAAGGAAGTTTTGGAATACAGCTGACTTAGAATTCATCTCAAGTATATAATGAAGTGATGGTGAAGTGTGGTGGCTAAAAAAGGCTCACAATCAAAGGAAAGTAAGTTTCAGATAGTAGAGTATCTGTCACTTGACTCAGCAGCACAATATATCTTGGAGGAAAGAACAAAGATTTGAGTTCACAAAAGGAGCTGTCTCACTAAGTTGTGTAGGACCCTTATAACGATATAACCCAAGAGTAAATCAATATTTTCTCTCTAATATCATGGCAGAATGCAAGCTGTCTTAGCAGTATTGTGAAGATTGAGGCTTATGTAATCAGAGCAGGCTGCATGAATCTGCAGCTCCTCAACTCAGCAGAGATATATTGAAAGCAGCTTCCATGTGTCTATGAGTGTCTGAGAGAGCAGCAGAGCCCTGGTGCTATAATTAACATTGGTATTAAATGAACATTTGCTAAGTGCAGCACAGGGTACAGGATGGTGAGCTGTAGTTCAACAATAGACCATGAAAGAAACTGAAATTCGAGAGTTTATTACTTTCGGTTCTAAAGGAAGTATACTGCACAACTTGAGAGGCCACACAGAGAGGGTAAGGCAGAGAGCACAGAAAGAGAGAGAGAGAGAGAGAGAGAGAGAGAGAGAAGAGAGAGAGGACCTGGGCACATGCTTTTATTTAGGTCTACAAGTAGAGTGTTTTGGAGCTCTTGGGCTAAGGCCAGGTTTGTCAATTCCAACTAAAAGAGCTGGGTTTTCTTAAGCCCTATAGACGTCTTATCTAAGAGGCACACAAGGAAGAGGCACTGAGAAGCAGGAGAGACATTGATCACAAGGGCTGTTGGGAAATCACATCAGGAATTTACATTTGCATGTGACTCTGTGAGCTGTTATCTAGTACATGCACTTGCATGAATGGGCTAGTGTCAGTTTAAGGTCCCTCCAGTCCACTTGGCCAAATAAATGGATGCTAAGGCAGTAGTACCATGGAGTAGTCTAGCTAAACTCTTGACACTTGGCTAGAAAGAGGGCTGCATGATGGCCACACCAATAGAAAGACGAGTAAGGTATCTCTTGGAGGATCCTGAGAGTAAATGGTTGGAACACACTCTCCTGATAAAAACATTCAACAAACCAGGAATAGAAATGAATATCCTCAAGCTGATAAAGACCATCTATGACAAATCCACAGCTAGAATCTTACTCAAACGTGAAAGACTGAATAATTTCTCCTAAGATCAGGAACCAGACAAGAACATCTACTTTTACTACTTTTATTAAACATGGTACTAGAGGTTTTAGCCATGGCATTTAAAGAGAAAAAGACAAAGAGACAATGACAGAAAGAGAGAGAGGGGAAGGAGGGAAGGAGGGAAGGAGGAATGGTGAAATGAAAAGAAGGAAGGAAAGAAGGAAGAGGAAAAGAAAAGATCCAGATTGGAAAAGATGAAGTAATATTAGCAGATAATATGATATTACATAAAAAAATCCTAAGCAATGAACTAAAAAACTATGAAGGCAAAAACAAACAAACAAACAAATAAAAAAACAAGTTCAGCAAGTTTGTAACATTTAATATCTTTATACAAAAATCAGTTATGTTTTTTATACATTTGAGATGAATCCAAAAATGAAATAAAATTATATGCACAATAGGATCAAAATGGATAAAATACTTAAGAATAAATTTAACAAAAGAAGTACAAACCTTGTAATGTGAAAACTACAAACGTTGTCAAAAAATAAATAATATCTAAATAAATGAAAAACCATCCCATGTTTGCAAATGAAAATATTTAACATTAAGAGGGCAATTATCCCCAAACTGAACAACAGGTTCAATGCTATACCTATCAGAATCCCTGTTGACTTCTCCACAGAAATTGACAAGATGATTTTAACATTCCTATGGAATGACAAAGGACACTGAAAGGCCAAAACAATCTTGAAAAAAGAAACATACAGTAGGAGGGCACACACTTCCCAGTTTCAACACTTACTACAAAACAATAGTAATCAGGACTTCATGACACTGGCACAAAATACACATTTAGATCAATAGAATAAAGTTGAGTCCACAAATAAACTCATAAACATAGTCAACTGATTTTTGACAATGGTTTCAAAACTATTAAATGAGGGAAGAATAGTCTTTTCAACAAATAGCTCTAGATAAGTAAATAGCCACATGAAAAAGAATGAAGTTGGATTTTTACCTCACATCATACACAAAAGTTAGCTCAAAATGAAGCAAAGACCTATGTGTAAGAAATAAAATTATAAAAATCTTGGATGAAGACAGAGGGGTAAATCCTCATGAACTCAAATTTAGCAAGTGGTTCTTTGATACGACACCAAAGCACAAATAAAAAAAGAAAAAAAATAGATAAATTAAACTTTATGAAAAGAAAAAAAATGCTTCAGTGGACACCATCAAGAGAGTTGATATAAAGACAACTTCAGAATGGGAGAAAATATTTGCAAATCACATACCTGATAAGGGACTTGTGTCTAGAATATATATAAACTCATACAACTCAATCATCAAAGGAAAAATAGCCTAATTAAAGAATGGGAAAAACATCTTGAATACTTTTCCTTTTCAAAGGAAGCTGTATAACTGGCTGAGACGCACATCAATAAATGCTCAATCTCATCAACCATCAGGAAAACGCAAATCAAAACCATGATGAGATAATACTTCACACCTACTAGGATGACTAGAATCAAAAAGTGTGTTACTAAGTATTGGAGAGAATATGGAGAAACTGGAACCCTCATACACTGCTGTTGGGAATGTAAAATGACACAGCCACTTGAGAACACAGTCTAGCAGCCCCACAAACAACTACAGAGTTATCGTCAGGCATAGAAATTCCACACCTAGATACATATCCAAGAGAATCATCAACACCTATCCACCAGAACTCTCTGAATCCCTTAACTTGATGTCATTTTTTTTAAATTTTAAAACCACTTATCACCCTCAGACACAGAGAAAGATTTGTTTATCTTCTGTCCCTATGGACTTAGAATTTAGCACTGGATGAGTAGAAAGACTTGCTTGGTTTGTGATACAGTCTTGGTGCCTGGAAGAGTGTCTAGCACAGGGCAGATGCTCAATACTTATGAAATAAACAAGTTACAAATGTTTTCAGTCTGTGTCATAGTCTAGATTACATTTGGGGCTTGTATTTTGTTGTTGTTGTTAAGAAAATGCATTCTATTTTTTGTCTATACATAAAACATTAAAATTTTAGTTTATATCATTTGTCTCATATTATATGGAACATGAAATAATATTAAATTTTAAATTTTAATATTAAATTCTACCCCTGTATATAAAATATTAATTTCTAATTTAATCCCCATGTATAAAACATTACCTTTTTACCTTAAATATTAAATTCAAATAAACATTGGCATCTGATTCCTGAGGAAATCTTTCAAAGTAAACTATTTACATTAATTTTTTTTTCGAATTCTAATCAAAAGGGAGACATCTGATTTAAGTTACTAATTTATTTACTCAATCAACATTTATTTGGTACCTAGGATGTGCCAGACACTATGTTAAATTCTGGGCGCCAAAAAGGTGTATGTATTGGGAGGGATGTCTAAAAGCATATGAGATCTTATGAATCTCGCATGGAGCTGACTAGGCTAAAGAACCCGTTTGTAAAGTCCATAGTTTTTGTTTGTGGTGTTTTAAAGTAATTTATCCTCTTTTTATATTTCTTTATAGCTAGTTTCGAGGGAAGACAAAGGTTTGATTTTCACCCATAATTAGCTTAAAGACTTTTTTTTAAACGCTTATTTATTTTTGAGAGACAGAGCACAAGTGGGAGAGGGGTAGGGAGAGAGGGGGAGACACAGAATCCAAAGCAGGCTCCAGGCTCTGAGCTGGCAGCACAGAGCCCAAGGCGGGGCTCAAACTTATGAACCATGAGATCACTACACGAGCCAAAGTCAGAGGCTTAACCCACGGAGCCACCCAGGTGCCCCTCACTCACAATTAGTTTAATGGGTAGCCCATTTCTGTTGGATAGAATTGAATTTAAAATGATTAGCTTGCTAGTTTGCCCCAAATTCCCACCATTTCTACCTGCCCTAAGTAGTAAAAATGGTATTTGTTATATAAAAGATTAAAGCAAACATCTCATTTTTATTTAATTTGTATTTCTTTGATTGGAATGATAAGTGTACTATCCTAAATTTATTAAACATTTATCTTTATTTTTAGGAACATCTTTTTAGTTTAAATGCTCATTTTTGTGGATTTTTAATTTATTGATAAATGCTCTTTATATTAAACTGTTCATTCTACTAGAATCTTTACAATAATTGACTTGGGGCCCTTGACAATCCAATTACACAATACACTGAAGACAATACAACACAAAACAATAAACATATAAGAAAATACAGTTAGACAATAAAAAGAAGGCCAGAGCCCATATTAGAAGTTATATACTGAAACCCTCCACTCGTGTTCATGCCTTGCACCTGATTGCTAAATTTGTTGGTAGAACCATTTCTTCTGCAGCCTGACAAATGAATGTGTTTCCATTCTTCTTTCAACCAATCCCTTGTAGTTTATATGGATCTCTGTTTCTAGCCCATTTATGACTTTATACTTTCAGCTAATGTGGCCAGTCCACGTTCCTTTGGGTGAGTGTTGCTTTGGAGCCCCAGAGAATTTTGGCTTATGCTGATTCTCTAAGTCTTCTGAGAACACTCCCTGGTGACCTGCGTGCCTCCTTTACTTCTTAGCCAGTTTCAAATAATTACTCCTTCCTTTGTTATTGCTTATCCATAGCAGAAAGTCTTTGCCTAAATCTTGATGTATGTAGATTTTTCTTATCTCCCATAATCTGTACATTAATACTCCATATTCTAAAACCACATAGTTCAACTTCATTAACTTTATATAATTTGAATTTTTCCTCTAAATAAAAAACTTACAACATAGCTTATGTATTTTAACTTCCAATTCATATACTCATATTTTATTTCTGTATCTCCCTTTCCTGTAACTCTTGCATATTCCTCTATGATTAGCATATCAAACCTGCATCAGCCATTTATGTTACTCTGATTTCTTTGTGAAGACTATACCTTTCAAGTTTCACAGTACACATATAAAAAATTAAATTTAGGTATAATTATGGCATATCAGAATTCTCTCCAACATTTTTTTTCATGTTTTAATTAACTGAATGCTTGCAATGCTCCACATATATTACACAGCCATACATAGTTATGATTATCATCCTATTTTGAAGATTGGTTTAAAAAATACCCAGCATCATATGCTTCATAAATAAGAGAGCCAAGATTATCCCCAGGACATCTTATTTGGAGGCTGTGCTCCAACCCATAACTTCAATATTCTACTACTAATCGTCTGCTCTTTTAAACTCTAACATTTTCTATGGCTTTCTATCTACAAAGAGGAAATGAGTGATATTCTCTCTTACTTAACGCCACCAAAAATCAGCATCACAAGATGAGGTAGTGTTCCAGGTGATCAGTTGACAAGCTGATAATGAACTTGGATTTCTGGGCAAGGTTTACTGAGAGTCTTGAATTAGTCATTTTTCTCTCTATATATTTTAGGTGGGTAGTTAAAATACTAATTATTTTCATAAGCAAGATCTTTCAACTTAATAGTTACTTTAATAAAGCCATCACTATGTCAGGCTTAGAATTAACATGGTCATGGCAGAAAAATATAAAGTGTTATTTGTCCAGCAATAGCATTGGTGCCCAAGACCAATGGTGTCCCACAGTAGTGATGATGGCTGAGTCAACAATACCCCCTGATAAGACTAGCAAGGACTTGGCTGTATTTCTTGCAGCTTGGTGTTTTTGTTTCTTTTTCATTTCCTCCTGTTTCTCAACCTTTTCCTGATTTCTGTCAATCTCTCAAACAAATTCAGAATTATAATGAATTCCTTTTCTGTTTAGTGAAAGTTGGACTCGATTTATTAAAGCCAGTATCTTTGACTAATAAGGAATTCTTCCAAAAATAGAGATGTGGGCAACACACCCTCAGGGAAATGTAACAAATCTAGGTTTGGTTATATAACCTAAATGGGACACAAGATAGTTGAAATCCTATAATTAATACCTCTTGATACTAATGTTGCCAGCTCTGGTACACACTGGAAAATGAACTGATGTATTTATTGTCTGTGGTCATCTGCAATATAGTATCCATTGGGGGCAAGCCTTCTGCAGATGTTTTTGGCTTGGCACTAAAAATATAAAATTAAAATTTCATGAAAAATTTAATGAGTTGGGAATGGTTGGATGATTTTTAAAGCTAAAGGGAAGTTGAAGGAGGATTATAAACTCTAATTCCTTAATACTTGCTTTAAGGTATGGATTTAAACTGACAATCTTTATTTGACCATGCCAAATGAATATATTTATTACCACATTTGCATTGCTGAAAACCAAATTTCAATTTTGATCTTGTATGTGTGAGACAGGAAAACTGAAGGCACCCCATAAAAAGGCCACTTTTTTTTTTCCTTTGCTCCAGCTTCTATTCTTGCTAGGACAAGCACCCCCACCCAACTCCACAGATGCCTTCTTGTAATGCAAATAGCATATGTACCCCTGGTCAGGGACAAAGGAGACAATATCTTTGGAGTCCTCCAGCACAGTAGATAACAAGTAAAAAGTGACAGGGTGGGAACATCATAAATGTTCTCTAAGACCACTGATTGCAAACACCTCGAGGCCAAGGCGCCTGACTCCAGGAAATGAATGACTTAAGAAGGATACCTGGACCCTGTCCTTATTCTGACCAGTTCCTGAATGCCTAGAGGACATGTGTACCAGACCACAGTCGCCGGTAAAAACCCCAGACTCCAAGCGAAGGCGAGTCTCCCTTCTTTCATTTCTGAGTCTCCTGGACACTCAGTCCATCTGTATCTGCTCTCTCTATATCTTGAATAAACTCAGCTTTCACCTCCTGCTGGCTCACATTTGATTTGCACCCCTTGGGAAG
The DNA here is from genome assembly GCF_023721935.1 of Panthera uncia. Classification (NCBI taxonomy): domain Eukaryota; kingdom Metazoa; phylum Chordata; class Mammalia; order Carnivora; family Felidae; genus Panthera; species Panthera uncia. Next base: position 51,349,528 of record NC_064811.1, read on the forward strand.
CCAAGGATCCGTTGGGCTGGACCTCAGGACCCCTCTCTGGGTCCTCAGACCTGCTTTCCTGCATCATCTGAAAGAATTTAAAAGGCAGCTTAATTTATAGACTCATAGATATATAAATATTGGTGTAACGTGTAGAAAGAATGAAGCACAGATTTACCTTTAAAATGAAAACAAAATTCTTCTATGGATGCACTGTTTATGGATCTCGAATAAGGGAAATTTTGATGAGAATTTATTTATAACATTGTAATTACAGTGTCTTGTGTTGCTAAAATGATTATATGAAAGAAAAATCAGGAATACTATACTATATCTTCTAGATGTTCTGTTTTCTTGTTAATTAAATGTCAAAGATAGGGGTACCTACCTGGGTGGCTCTGTTGATTAAGGCCCTGACTCTTGATTTCAGCTCAGGTCATGATCTCACGGTTCAGAGGTTCAAGCCCCACAACAGGCTCTGTGCTGACAGCGTGGAGCCTGCTTGGGATTTTCTCTCTCTGTCCCTTCCCTTCTTATGCACACCCCCCCTCTCTCTCTTTCTCAAATAAATAAACATTAAAAAAAAATGTAAATGTCAAAGACCAGACTTTAGTATTTTTGTTGTTGTTTTCGTAGTTTTACCTTTTCCATTTAATTGAAAGTAAAATGGCTTTGATATGAGAGCATAATTTAAAAAAAAGAATATGAAGGGCACCTGGGTGTCTCAGTTGGTTACACTTCTGACTTCAGCTCAGGTCACGATCTCACAGTTTGTGGATTCAAGCCCCAAGTCGGACTCTGTCCTGACAGCTCAGAGCCTGGGACCTGCTTCAGATTCTATGTCTCCCTCTCTCTCTGTCACTCTTATGCTCACACTCTGTCTCTCTCAGAAATAAACTAAACACTAATGTGTGTGTGTGTGTGTGTGTGTGTGTGTGTGTGTATAAATGGACATATTTGCTCATATGTGCTTTTCAAGGCTGGGGCACCTGGGTGGCTCAGTTGGTTAAGTATCTGACACTTGATTTCTGCTCAGGTCATGATCTCATGGTTTGTGGGTTCGAGCCCCACAGAGCCTGCTTGAAATTCTTTCTCTCCCTGTCTCTCTGCCCCTCCTGTGCTCTCTTTCTCTCAAAATAAATAAACTTTAAACAAATAAGGGAACATTTGGTAATTTGGTTAATAGTTATTTTTCAATATAAAGCAGATGTTTAGAATCAGTAAACTATTTTTAGTTTGTTTATTATTCAATAAGAGTCAAATATCTTGACATTTACAGGCTCATGACTCTCTCTAAAATTTAATGGTCAAATATAACCCTGGATATAGTTTAGGTCATTTGCTTCAAAGGGACATTACAGTGAAAAGCAGCCAAGAGAATAAGAGAAAAGGGAAAACAAAATTAGTTTACTTATACATACCAAATATATTGGTAATTTTTCATTTCTCATGAAGAGCATATTTTTATATGAGAGATACAGCTGAGATACTTTGTCTCAAATTGAGTTTAAACACTCATCAAAGGGAAAAAGGCAATAAAAATACTGAAAAGAGCAAAACAAAAGAATTAAGTTACATTTTCAGTCAATGAATCGGAAGCAGGTGTTAAACACAGAGAAGTTTCTCATTCCATATGTGTCTTTGAGTCAAAAACTATGAGAATAAAAAGAGTAACAGTAAATTCATAAAGATAACTATAATTTACTTCTATCGACATCTATTAAGGGAAAACAACCACAACATCAACACTAAGATTAACATTGACTTTGTAATGCCATTTTTGTGTTTCTATGAAGTAAATTTGAAATTGAAGCCAAGAATAATTTGAACATTTACAGAATACATCAATAATACATCATTACTCAGATCTTCTTCAATTCAGTGATTTTAATTTTCTGTTGAACAAGTGGGGTTTATCAGAGGACTTAGCATCTGAATGTAAAAGGGGAAATTGTAAAATGCGTTCTTTAAATTTGCATGTCTTTGGCTCCTGAATAGCCATCAAAGTAATTGTTTCTTAAATGCTATGCAAATCTCTTCTCCTGTGTTGACCCTAATCAAAGCAATTAATTCCATAATGAAGTCTTTCTTTATAGACACTATCTTATTATTATCTTGGTCTAAATTAATAACATCATGATAATAATTAGTAGATTTGAAATCATCTATTTCTTTCTTACAGCATGTGGACTTCTTATAAAAGAGCAACAGGGATGGAAATTAGAGTAAAACATGGCAGCTGCGTTGATTGGTGTGCCCTCCTAACCTTAGCATCTGCAACATCGGCCTTATTTAAATGTGAATGTGATGTGGTTGTAATGTTCTTTCCTTCTCCAGACTCACTGCTAACTACCAGTATATGTATTATATAATACATATAGCTTATTATGCTATATTAGGTGTAATAGAATATATATAAATATGTAACTATTATGTAATAGAATATGTATTGTGATATACAGGTATAAAGCTTATATATACCATATTATGTATAATACTATAGATATATAAAACTATATGTATCTATTATGTAACACAATATATATTATGTTATATATGTAACTATGTGAAACTATAAGTATATAGTGTGTGTGTGTATATATATATATATATATATATATATATTTGTGTATATATATATATCCCATACGTATTTATATATATACAGTCTGTGATTATTGGAAACATCCCTTTATCCTTTTTCTATAGCCTTATTTATCTCAAAGATTCATATCTAATTATACAGTTCACATATTCATTACAAATTTATAATTAATATGGTCCTAGCTGATGAAATCTAGAGAAAGTGGGCATATCATAAAACTTTTCAAACAACTGCAATGTACATGGATCTTTTGTGTTAACACAAGAATATACATGAACTAGATCTCTATGTACTTTATCTTATATGCTTGAATCAGTTTCTCCCATCGACTTGTTTTATTTTGGTGAGATGTCCTGATATCTTTACCTCTGGTATACTGGGGTCCAGGAATTTTACATAGTTTTACTGACTCATCTTATGTGGTGTCATCTTTGCAGTTCTCTCCCTGAAGGGATTTCATTTTGTGGATATTCTTAATAAAAACCTTTTTCAGAAACAGTTTCATTTGTACCACTGATATCTAAAGGTGCATCGTTTAACTAATTTATACTAATCACATTCTTTTTGATCATTCATAAGTATAATTATCTAACTCAATACAAAAAGCAATTATTTATATACAAGTACAGCAATTATTTATACATATCCTCATAATATTCTACTTATGTTTAATGTACCACTGTAAGTAAAATGTAGAAACATTAAACCACATGGGAACATTTCCCACGCTTGATGCTATAATCACAGTATTACAATTTTACATGATAGTGATATAATGTTGCTTGAAACCATATATATACTTTAGAGACAATAAGAAAATATAGTCTTTTACATTTATCAAGTTTTTAGCATTTTTGATCCCCTTCATTCCTTTCTAAAAATTTTCTTGTACCATTTCTTTTCAGTCCAAAATACTTCCTTTATCATTTCTTATATTACGTTCTGGTGGCAATACATTTTATGCGAACATGTCTATTTCATCTATCAATAAATGTCTTTATTCCATTAATGTCTTTACTTCATCATATATTTACAGATATTTTTGCAGATTATTCTTGAAGGTATTTTTGCAACATATAATGTTTCTGAATTCATAGATTTTTTTTTATCTCTTAGCATCTTAAAGATTTTATTCCACTGTCTTCTGGAAGCCATGGATTTGGTTCCACTCTTCCCTGTACAACTTGTGTTACTCTAGCTTCTTTCAGGCTTTTTCTTATTTTGGGTTTGCAGTACTTTGTCTATGGTATTTTGGGCATGGTTTTCTTATTTCTGTCCTGCTTTGAATTCACTGAACCTTTTGAAACTCTATATTTCTATTTTTTAACCAAATTGGGGACATCTTTATCATGTATTTTCTCAAAAAAAACTTTTTGCTGCTCTTCTCCTTTGGGGACTGTGATAACAAGTATTTTAAACATTTTGATACTGTCTCAGAAGTCCCTGAACCTGCATTAATATTATTCAGTCTTTTTCCTCTCTGTTCTTTATATTGGATAATTTGTATTGATCTTTTTCAATATCCCTGTTTCTTTCCTATGTAATCTCCATTTTGTTGTTGAGAACAATCAGTGATTTTTTTTTTCAGACATTATGTTTTACTTTCTAGTTGAAGTATTTCCATTTTGTTATTTTTTTATTGTTTGAAACTTTCTGCTGATATTCTATACTTTTTCACCTATTGAAAACATATTTTTCTTCATGTTAATGAGCATAGTTATCATACGGGCTTTAAAGCTCTTCTCTGGTGTTATCAATATCCGGATCATCTCAGGGTCTTCTATTTTTGACAATGGGTCACATTTTCCTGGTTATTCAGATGTTGAGTAATTTGGGTTTACATTTGGACGTTGTGAAAATAGTATCATTGATACTAAGGATTCTGTTACATTCCTTTTAAGAACATTGGTAAGCTTAACAGGAAATTTAACTTGAAGAGACCCAAAATTCAGACTCCACATCTTGGAGAGCAGCTGAAATCCAATTTCACTGTCTTCACCCATAGTTTGGTTGCTTGCAGTCTACCCTATGCATATGAACCTTTATGTATCAGCCAGATCCTGGACAGTTTGTGCATAGAATGCAGCCATGTCCTGTCTTGCTCTCCTCCCTTTGAAATTCACTCTGCATTTTTCTGGGGCTATTTGTACTGACCTTTGTCCTCTGTGTCTTCACACCATGAAGATGAATTTTCTTTCTATTAAACTTCCAAACGCCTTACACAGAGCTATATGTGGGCTTCCCTCTAGCTGAAAGCCAGAAAATTCGCCCATGTTGTTCCTTTTTGCTTCTATGTGGCAATTGATCTTTAAAATCTGCTTGTCTTTGCTCCTTCTCCAAAGCATCTGAGTAGGTTCTGTTATTTATTTGTTTATTTTTTGTCATTTTGGTATTATCTACATAGTTTAAATTTATTCCTGCAGAAGAGTCGGGCCCACCAGGAGCTTACATACATGTAGATATTGTGTGCAAAACACCTAATGTGTTTTTAAAAATCATGTTACAGATATATCTCTATTGAGTGTGTAGGCTTAGCTTAGCTTTCTTTGTTTTTATTCTGATTCATATACATTGAGCTTTATGAATCTCTAAACTTATTATTATCAGGTATGTTTGATGTCCACAAAAATTCATATTTTATTGATCAGGCAGCTTACATGTGCATCATGTTTTTCTTTCTCAAAATTATCAGTGACTCAACTTAGACCAATGTTGTCTAAAAGATTGTGGTTTTGGGGCACCTGGGTGGCTCAGTCATTTGAGAGTCTGACTTTGGCTCAGGTCATGATACAACCATTTGTGGGTTTGAGCCCCACGTCGGGCTCTGTGTTGACAGCTCAGAGCCTGGAGCATGCTTCGGATTCTGTGTCTCCCTCTCTGTGCCCCTGTTCCGCTCGCATTCTGTCTCTCTGTCTCTCTCTCAAAAATAAATAAACATGAAAAAAATTTTAAAAATATATGGTTTTAATAGTGAATATTATAATGATTAATATCAATGAATAATGATTTATATGAAATTTAAAACTTAGGGATAAAATAACCCACTGAGGTAATTATGGCAAATATCATTGTTCCTTTAACTGAGGCTAAATAATTTTTCACACTCAGGGAGTCAAGAAAAGTGGAGACAGTATTTCAGCTCAGACAAAGTTTACTTATTCTACTCCTTTCTCCCACAATACTTCCAAATTCAAAACTATTTCAAAATCTATTATCATGACTTCTAATGGGTAGGTTAAAAATAAAGCTAGTTAAAATCTATATATCAAGTATACTTAATGCCCCCAAATCATAGTTTTAATGCAAATATCACTGCATCATTAGGGAGAATTCCATATTTGCTTCTTATTATACCTCAAGCTTTGAATCCCTCTACAGGCAACATTCAACAGATCTGAGTTTTAAATATTATTCAATAGCTACTCTAACATTTATTGTGGATTACAAAACTAGCTCTGAAGAGGACAGAAGTCAATGTGATCAAGTATTTATGTAGACTCATTTTATCTATCGAAAGAAAGAAAACGTGAACTTCTGCTTCTGGGAAGAAGCTTCCTTATTGCTTCCACTTAGCACAATTAAAAACACTGGACATTATATATAAAACAAACAGAGGAAGACTACTAAAAGTGGGCAGAAGAATGTAGACTGGTTAATGGTCTGTCTTGGGTCTTAGAAATGACATGGAAGTGAATTCCCTGGGTTTTATTTGTGCCACATTTGCCCTAGATTAACAGATAACGAAGTTGACTATGTAGAAATACTTAGCAGCATACAAAAATAAAGTCCGAACAGAAGCTTATACTCTCTAGTAAAAGGACCAGGGCCAATCTAACAGATATACTATATTTTTTGTATTTATTCTTTCTTTAAATGCATATTTGTTTTGGAAAGAGAGAGAGAGAGTGAGAGAGAGAGAGAGGGAGAGGGAGAGGGTAAAGGAGAGGGAGAGAGAGCATGAGCAAAGGAGGGACAGAGAGAGGGGAGAAATGATCTGAATTGGGCTCTGCACTGACAGCAGTGAGCACAATGCAGGGTTTGAACTCACAAACCGTGAGATCATGACCTGAACCGAAGTCGGAGGCTCAACCAACTGAGCCACCCAGGTGCCCTGAGATGTACAAATTTTAGATTGTAACCACTGTATCCCAGAAAAATACCACAGAAAAAACTGCTCCCACCCACACTCCCTCCAGCTAAGATTGTGGGGAACATTGGCTTCCAGCTTCCCAAGGCTGTAATGAAGCACTTGTTATGATGGTGTCAGAGAAGACAAAGCAAAAAGATGATGCTTTCGTTCCCACTGGCCAATAATAAGACATCCCACTGCCCCAATGTCAGTGAAGAATATCTAAAGCTTACAATTTCATCCCCCCCCCCCAATCAGGGCGGGTGCTCCGTCCCACACTGAGGAGGTGTCTGAAGAGGCTACTGGAAAGGCAGGATTTTCACTACTGCCTAGCAGTGACCAGGTCTCCTCACTGCAGTGTCAGTGGAAACCACGTGAGGAGCCAGTGTTCCTATCCCTGCTTAAGAGTAAAGAAAAGCCTCTCAACCCCTTCAGTGTCAATGGAGACCCAGTAAGTAACTGACTTGCCTCTACCTGGTAATAGTGAGGTGACCTCACCATTCCCCAGCAGAGCAGCATCAAAACAAAACAAAACAGTTAAAACATAAAAATTAACTAAGATTCAGAATAATGCAATAATTCAAATTTCGATAAAAAATCATTCAATATACCAATAACCAGGAAAACAGAACTCAAACTGAATGAAAAAAAAAAAAAAAGACACAAATACCGGCACCAAGATAATAGAGATGACAGAATTACTTGATACAATTTTAAAGCAGCCAGGATAAAAATACTTCAGTGAATAATTACAAACACTCTTGAATCAAATGAAAAAGTAGAAAGCCTCAGCAAGTAAACAAAAGATATAAAGACGAATCAAATACAAGGTTTTGAATTAATAATACACTCACATTGTGGGACACAGATGGCCACTTAGAAATAGTTGGATCTTTTAAGGTATTATTTAATCTTTGTTAGGCGGGTCCAAAGATACATTTAATCTAGGGTGAGATTTTTCCCATAACTAAGGCAAGATCCTTCCTAATATCCCAACTGGCATCCCCTGAATTATGAGTTTTTCAGCTCTGGGCTGTTGACCGTATATAAGCTTCAAGCAGTATTCGCTGCACCTGTCACATACTTCCTTTGTCAGCGTTGGACAATTTCAGCATGTACATGTGGTAATCAGTACTCAACTAAAGGTCCACAGAAGACCCTCCACAGATTTCTGGGGTTCTGTCCCTCTTGCAGCTTCTCCGCTCTAACACTCTGTTCTGCAAACTCTTGCCATCTTGTTTTCCCTAGAATTTCAGCCCAGTGTCCTCAAATCGGAGACTGACAGTCTTTACAGGGTGACTCTACCCTTGGATCATAACTTGGCTCTGGAAGTAAGCCAGCTAGCTATGGCTCACCTCATTTGTTTCTCATCATTCAAGGGTCATACTCCTGCTGTCACTTCTTGAGTGCTGCTGTTTCATTGGTGTTCTGTGTTCTACCTTTTTATGACAAAATGTACATCAATTTTCTGTGACTCCATCTTCATACGAAGTTGAAACTCTACTTTTAGTCATCTGTTTATATATTTCTAAGCTGCTTTTTTGTTGATAGCCTATAGTTTTGCGTTAATTTATAGCTTACCTCACAATCTGTGCTTTGGATTGTAATGTATATAAAATTAATATTTAAAATAACAATCCAGACAGTTGGGTTTCAATCTACTGTCTTGCTCATTGTTTTCTATTTGTGCCACCTGTTCTTTGTTCTTTCCCTCTCTTTTCTGGTCTACTATTGGATTTTTAAAATGATTTTATTTGTCTTTACTATCAGCTTATTACCACTTTATTATTGTCAATTTTAGAGGTATTTCTGGGTTTTTAATATACTTAACTTATCATAGAATCTTCCAGTAGTACACTTTTGTATTTCTCTTCCACCTTTTATACTATTGTTGTCATATATATCACACTACCTGTGTGATAAATCTCATGTTACACTGCTTTTATATTTGCTCATTTATTTTTTAAAAAACATAAAACATTAGAAAAAATATATCCTCATAATTTCCATTATCAGCACTCATCATTTACTTAGATTTAAATTAACATATGGTGTCATTTTCTTTTTGCCTGAAGTACTTCTTTTTCAGACTTCTTGTAGAGTCACCTTGCTGGCAATTAATTCTTTCAGCTGCTGTTTGTCTTTAAAAAAGTCCTCATTTCACTTTCAATATTGAAACATATTTTGCTGGTTAAAGAATCCTAGATTAAGTGTTTTCTTGCAATAGTTAAAGATACATCTCTTTCTTTGTCTTCTGGCTTGTATACTTTACAAAGTGCATTGGGCAGTCATTCTTATATTTAATCTTGTCATGAGTACTTAATGCTTGGTAATTTTTTGGTCTTTTAAGATTATCTCCTATTTCTGGCATTTAGAAATTTGATTTTTATGTACTTTAATGTGGTTTTATTTATATTTGTTCTGCTTGGTTTTGTGGAGCTTGTTTGATCTGTGGATTTAAAATTTTTATAAAATTTGCAAATTTTTTCATTATAATTCATATATATATATATATAATCTATCTATCTATCTATCTATCTATCTATCTAATCTCTCTTTCTTTTTTTTCTTCTGGAACTTTGATTGCATGTATGTTTGTTTGAGTAATGTCTCAGAGTTCACAGTTGCTCGGTTTTTATTTTCTGTCTTTTGTCTTTCTATATTTGACTTTAGTTTCTATTTTTTTTTAATTTCTATATTCTTTCCTTTTATAGTCTCTACTCTGTCTTTATTAATTCCAGTGTACTTGTAACTTCAGATGTTTTATTTTTAATCTCTTGGTATTTATTCTATTTTTGTCTTTTATTTTTGTCTTCCATTTGTCTCTTCATCATTCATGTTTCTTCTAACTTTAGGAAGGTTTTGAATGTATAGTATCCCTTACTTCTATTTCTATCATCTCTTGTCATTTCTGTGATGATGCTAACTGAATGGTACTTCTCTTGGTTATGGATTACACTTACCTGCTATTTTATTGACTGTCTTTTTTTGTTGTTGTTGTTTTTCATTTTAGGGTGAACTTTGCAGATTTTAAACTCTTGCTTGCTAGATTTTGATAGGTCCCCTACATAGTATTTGATTTTATTCTTATATTCATATAAGTTTCTTGAAATTAGTTTAATCATTTCTAAGATTGTGTTTCTGCTTTGTTTAAACAGAGCCAAAGTAATTTTTAGTTAGGAGGTAAGACAGTCTTACTACTAAGTTGATATAATTCTGCAGATTCTATGTTATTTGGTCTTTCCATTCTGATTTGTATAAACATAAACTATTCCCAGCCCTGTGTGGGCTTCAATAATTGTTCTTCTTACTACTTTTCTGGGCTTTGATTGAGTTCTAAGAATGCTTAAGCTTATGATTTTCTGTTCTTCCCTGGAAGTTATTCTGTATTTGTCTGGGAAATTGTACACTATGCTTGCATAGTCCTGATAATCTTGTTCTCTCTGGTACCCTGCCCCCCAAATTCTACCTGCTTTGCTCTCTATGAACATCAATCTCTATCTTCCGGCTTCATAGTGACAGAAGACCAACCTTACTTTGGAAACTCTTTCCCTGTGTTGCAGCCTGAAGAGATAGATGTCTTTACACCATAATTGAAGTTGTAAAACTATGAGATTAAAAGACTCACCTTGTTTGATTCTATTCTCTCAGAGATCACAGTCCTGTTCTACCTTTTTTTTTTTTCAACTTGTAAAAATAACTACCTCATGTAATTCTGTTCAGTTTTATAAGTATGCATGAAATTTATGCTGACTTCTGGGCCACGTGTCTCCAACAGGCCAGCTTCTTTGCACTGTGACTAGTTTCCAAATGCAACAGGCAAGAAAGGACAAAGCATTATCCGCAAGCATTTTTCAAGGCTCCAGGGTCATTTTTGTTGTATCTCATTGGCCTAAGCAAGTCACATGGTGAAGGCCAGAGTTAAGGAAGGGATTAAGCCAGGAAGTGGATAGGGAGACAGGTGATTTATTAGGCACCATTACTAGGATGATGAATCACACAAAATTCATCAGTGGCCAAATAATAAGTAACAGGGACTGTATTAATTTACTCCAGTAAAGAGATCACATCTGGAGTAATAGCTGCAGTGGAAGATACTACCTGGTATAATGTACATTCATTGCCATCTTCCTCCAAGGTGAAGTGCTCTTTTACAGACACTGAAAAGGTAAGTTAAACTAGGCTATGATGGGAATTCCCATCCCTGCCTGCATTTTCAACATTTTGAGGGTGGCAGTAATCTCTGCAATCCCAGAAAGGATGTAATTTTGCATTTGACTTATGATTTTTAGAAAAGAGGAAGCTGCAAAGCTTTTCTCTGTTTATTCCTACCATAATAACCCTCACTCCAAATATCAGGGAGCAATGTAGAGTCCTCCCATTTGCTGTGTGTAACAATTTTAACTATATATGAAGAAACTGGGCAAATAAAAACAAGGTCTGTGGACCCACTAGTTTCACTGTAGTACAGGTTTACTTAAAAATCCACTTATCACCTAAACTCAGTGAGTATTCATTTTGACCAGTAAATGGATTACATTCCATTCATCAAAGCATCAACATTAGTTTTTAGATTACAGATGGTGTGCAGTAACCCATGGGCTACCTGACAGATGATCCTTTAGAGACCACTAGAAGAAAGATTTGTGGCACACATTTATGATTTTGTCATATGGTTCTTCTTTCAGTTACATGAACTTTTTTTATTGTAGGAATCCTGAGCCTACTACTAGTCCCAGACCTTGGAACACTATGACTACACTGGCTTTATTACAGTGTCTCAAATGAGACCTATTTTGTTTTTTAAAAAGATTTACATGGTTATTTATTTATTTTTGAGAGGAGAGAGAGGGAGAGTGGGGGAGGGGGAGAGAGAGAGAGAGAGAGAGAGAGAGAGACAGAGGGAATCCCAAGCAGGTTCTGCTCCATCAGCACAGAGCCCAACACGGCGCTCAAAACCATGAAGTGTGAGATCATGATCTGAGCCGAAACCAAGAATCAGACGCTTAACCAACCAAGGCCACCCGGGAGCCCCTCAAGTGAGAACCTACTTTCAACAGAGCCAGATTTTTGGTTGTGTGGTAAAAGATACATAACATAAAATTGATTCTATCAGCTTTTAAGGGGAGAGTTCAATGGCACTAAGTGTAGTTTCATTTTTGTGCCACCATCGCCACCATCCATTCCAGAACTTTTTCAACTGCCCAAACTAAAACTCCACACTCATTAAATAATAGCTCCATTTTCCCCTCCCCTCAGCCCTTATCAGCCATCATTCTATTTTCTCACTTTGTGAATTTGACTATTCTAGGTACCTCTCTACAAGGGAAGTCTTAAGGTCTTCTCTGGTGCATTTTGGGTATGATTCCTTCCTGGGCCTGTGCATGTGCTTTCTTCCCCTGATTTCACCATATGGACAATTTCTTTTAAATGTCTTAATTTCTTGGGGCATCTGGGTAGCTCAGCCAGTTAAATGTTGGAATATTGGTTTTGGCTCAGGTCATTATCTCACAGTTTCTGAGTTTGACCCCTTCACTGGGCTCCACACTGACAGCACAAAGCCTGCTTTGGATTGTCTCTCTCTCTGCCTATACCCCACTTATGCTCTGTCTCTCTCTCTGTCCTCTCTCAAATTAAATAAATAAACTATAAATAATAATAAAAAAAGTAAATGCCTTAATCTCCCAAAAGTCTTACCCCTTTTTTTTCTCAAGGCCTTAACCATTGGATTTCTTCTTCTCCTTCTTCTTCTCCTTCTTCTCCTCCTTCTCCTCCTCCCCCACCTCCTCCTCTTCCTCCTTCTTCTTCTTTTTAAATGTTTATTTATTTTTGATAGAGAGAGAGAGAGAGCATGAGCAGGGGAGGGGCAGAGAGAGAGACACACACACACACACACACACACACACACACAGAATCCAAAGCAGGCTCCAGGCTCTGAGCTGTAAGCACAGATTCTGATGTGGGGCTTGAACCCATGACCGTGAGATCATGCATGACCTGAGCTGAAGCTGGCCACTTAGCCAGCTGGACCACCCAGGCACCCATGGATTTCTTAATTAGTAATTTCTTGCCTCATACATCTGAAGCTCTATATTCCCCCCTGCGATGCCAACTGCTGCCTACTGCTTCCCCTAACCTGGGATCTAAGATGTGTCACTTTTGACCATCTGCATTCTGAGTTAGGTGACAAAGACCAGTCACACAAGCAACAGCCAAACAAGGTTATAAAACTGCAAATTCTTTCTATGCTGCTCTCTTTGGCTGCTGGAAGGGAACTGCGGACTGGGCCACTGCTTTCCCCTAACTGGGGTCTGCTGGGGAGTAGATGGCATAAGAGCAAATGAAAACACTATAAAACTTCCAACTATTTTGAAGAAGGCTTATTCTTGATTGGGCATTCACTTGGTTGCTATAGATCTTTGACCAATTTCCAGAACTGCTGTAAAGTTATTGTAGCTAATTTCTAGTTGTTTATTTAAAGATTCCTTGGGGAAGGAGTGTTTGGGGTTTTCTAGTCTGCCATCTGGCTGATGTCACTTTTCTCCAACTTAGAGATCAAATTATTGTTGTAGGTGTTTATTTAGATCATATTGAAGTAATTGGACTACTTTTTCATATTGGTCTTAGAATCCCTATACTCAATTAACTCATTAAA